>NC_140944.1:43714778-43794778 GCF_014529385.1 Adiantum capillus-veneris
GAGGGCAGGACTACCTAAATTCTTCCCTCCAAGGAATAGATCAATCTTGAAAAAACCAATTTTCTATGTTCTTTGGATCCACTTGCATATTTTCCCTGCGAGGCCTTTGATAGTTGGGCAATCCATAAAGAGGTGGGCTAGATCTTCACTAGCAAACCTACACCCCAAGCATTGATCTGAGCCAATCCCCCTCTCATGAATCTTCACCCCCGTCGGTAGAGCACCCCAGATTACCTTCCACAAAAATACCTTCATGTGCTGCAGAACCTTAGGCTTCTAGATGTTCTCCATTACTTGCTCCCACCTATCCTCCGTCCATGGTTTTTTCCATATCTTGTAAGGGGGCTAGACCAATTCTTCTTATGTATCATTGTATGATAAATGTATTTAGGATGGGGTTTCCATAAGAGACTGCTTCCGGGCCATTTCCTGGCATTCTAGTCAAACTCCGAATCACAGATTGGCATCACTATATTGTCAAGCTCTTTCATCACTTTGTGGACAAGCAAGACCTCCAAGCTATTAAGTTGGTACTGGGTAACTAGAAGATCAATGGTTTTCCAACTCTTGTTGTCACTATCCCAGAAGTGCCCAAGTCAATTCAGACCCTTATTATTCAGCTTCCTGGCTGTCTCTATCCAATAGGGAATTTGTGGTGGATCTACAACTTTGGACAGTCAGGGGGACCAATGCAAAATGGAGTTCTTGAAGTATCTGGTTTGTTCCCCCCACTTTAAGACTCCTGCTGCTCTATTCCATTTTTTAATCAATTCTCCTGAGCTGCCCCCCAGTCTTAGGGTAGACCACGACAGGGAAAATAGTTTGTCATGAATCTCCACCCCTCTCTATTTACCACCTTTTGAGCCAAGTTTAGTTGCTTCTATCATATCTTTGATCATGACAACCCAAACTTGATCTTGTTTAGCCAAGGAAACAACAAATTTGGCACAACAAGATTCTGCATGGGGGGCCACTTGGTTGAGAATTCCAAGGCCTCCTTGATTCACCGGTCAAGCAACTGATTCCCAACGGGCCCATTGCCATGGCCTGAGGATTTCGTGTTGTTTTTCCATAAAAACCTTTCTACTGGTTTTAAGAACTCTTTCTAGTGACACTTAGCCATCTTGAGAAGCGGGCTAGTGAAGGCAATATAAGGAATCATAAAGGCATTTATAACTTTTATCCGACTTTGGAATGGGAGAAGAGCATACTCCCATCTACTCATTTTTGTTTTGATTTTTTCAAGCACCCACTCGAATCATTTTTTGTGAGTTATGTCCACCCCCAAGGGTGCTCCCATATGTCTGAAGATATTCCCTTTTGTGACAATCTCCCCTGACCAATGAGAAGGGTCAAATGAGTCATTTTTCCGATAGGGAGATCAACCTTGACTTCTCTATATTACACTTGGACCCCGAAGCTACCACGAATATTTGTACAATCTCCAGAGCTTTCCTGATGACTTGGGGGCACGCCTTCAAGAAGAGGAGAGAATCGTCTGCAAAAAGTTTTGCTAGGAGTTGGCTATTTCCTGGTAAAGCCAGGCCTTGCAACTCCCATCGTTCCTGTACTAGCTTCAAGCGTCATGATTAAAGGATGCGATCCTATGGCGATCCTATGGCAAAAATCAGGGGGTCCAAGGGGCATCCCTGCTTAATAGACCTTTTGACCTCAAAAGAGCCCACAATTCTATCGTTGAATAGGAGCTCTGAGTGGCTTCCAGCCCCTAGTACACGTACCAGACGACATAGGCGAGGCCTAAAGCCCAGAGCTTCCATGACGGCTTCTATATATGTCCATGTTATTCTGTCATAAGGCTAATCCAGGTCCAACTGCAGCAGAATTCACTCTTGCTTTGTGACAATTGCGTTTTGATGCCCACCATTGCTGCCAAGGTGTTATCGTAAATGGACCTTCCTTTCATGAACCCATGTTAATGGGGAGAGATGATCTTGTTTAGTAAGGGGACAAGTATGAGGGCTACTGCTTTAGCAATAATTTTGTAGGCCACAGACATCATTGTTGTAGGGCGCCAATGTTTCAGTTGAGAACAACAGATCTGCTTTGGGGTGGGTTTGATAAGCCCTCTCTTTACACTTATCTCCAACGACCCTTCGACAATGGCTTTATTGGCCAACCTTGTGATTGGGCCCTTGAGACCATCCCAAAATTCTCTACAAAATTCTACCGTCATCCCATCCCAACCAGGGGACTTTTCCTTGCCAAGGGCGTGCAATGCTAGTAAACATTAGTCTTCGGAAAATGCCCTTTCCAAGCTATTAGCTTCTAAGTGGGAATCTTATTCTTGACACTCTGAAGTAAGGTCCCTCTGGCTTCTTCCACTTCTTGGGATTGGATCTCTGGCCGTCCAATGATTTGACTAAGATAGCTCATCCTGGTTATGAACTGCTGTCCCTTTTTCATCATAGAGCGAGCGGACGTGGCCCCGGCTCTTCTTGATTTTTAAAGCCCTAAAAAACTGAGCTTGATTAGAGGCTTCAGGTTGAAGGAAAGTCTCCTTGGAGAGAAGCCTTGCCTTTCTGATATCTTCTAACTGCTCATTAGCAAGGTTAGATTTGGCTTCGATCCATCGTTTGTGCTCATTCTCAGTAGCAAGCCCATTGGAGTTTTTGGAGGTAAGCAATTGTACCTCCGCTGCAAGATGCATAAGGTGTACCTCCCTAACTCTCTTGATTCGGGGGCCCGAGGTTTTGATTGTTTTATGGATGCTCCGAGCAAAGAGGTCCCACACATTGTGTTTGTTGAGGTCAACATCTTTTCTAAGCTTACCTAGTGCTTTCTTGGTTAGATTCCTGAAAAGAGGGTCTCTGAATAGGTGTGCCCCTGTTACTAACAGTTTTTTCTTGCCTCTTGGGGTCTGATCCTCCCCTGTACTTAAAATGTATGTGCAGCGGTATGTGATCTGAAAGGCTTTTTGTTGGGACTATCTTCATCTCCATCAATGGCAGAATCCAGTCAGCTTAGTGTGAGCAATAGCATATGTCCAGCCTGGAGGCAGTGCGAGCATACAGGAGGCTTGTGTAGGTGAAACCAGGCGTGCTGTTCCATGGGCCGACTTCTCATAAGTCAATCATTTCCCACTTTTCGCACAAACTTTGCCATTTAGACCTTTCCAAGCCATCCAACATACTGGAGGATCCTGTTCTATCCCTGCTCTTTTCTACCGTGTTGAAGTCGCCAACCAACAACCACTCACCTTCAATAGGAGTATCTCTAAGATGCATCCATAGTTTAGCTCTATCTTTTGCATTGCAAGAGCTGTACACATTCACACTAGTGAAGGGATACCCTTCCCATCTGATTCTACTCCCCAGGATTCTGTCGGAACGATGGTTTAGAACCAACTTCGGCTCCAATTATCTTTTCGCAATGCTGAGGACGCCACTAAAATCGTTACTTCCTTCTCCATAGAATACAAGTTTCTTTCCTAGCACCTGCTTTCTCTTGCAAGCTATGGGCATCTAAGTGGTGTTCCTGGATGGCCCAACAGTTGATTGCCTTCTCCTTTTTTATTTCCCCTCTCTGTTTTTGGCATGTGGAAAGCCATAGGGTTCATTGTGCAAGGTTGTTCCAACACCGAAGCCGTTGGATTCTTTGGTTTGATGATCGCCACATGGCAAGGGTCTTTGTAAAATAACTTTGTTGTCCCTTCAATTGTTTCCTTACATCACCTTTTCATGGATGTTATGCAAGTTTATTGTTTCCTTATAGTGATTAGATCTACCTTTTCATACAAACAATTATAAAATTCTCTGTTTTTTGTTTGTAAATATTTTCATTCGTTTCACAGTGTTACTATGGCTTGACTTTCCATTCCTGATTCTTTTAGAATGCCTATGTGAAGTTTCATATTGTTTCTTACAATTCACATATAATTTCTTCTAAATCTTAGCAAATATAAGCCTTGTTATGGTATTTAATTGGTGTTCTTGAGAGGTCTAACAAGAATCCCAGCTAAGTGAGTCTCTTATTTATTATTTATAGAGTCATGGCCTATTAGCTTAAAGACCTTCAATAAAGTAAGTGTCTCTAATTGTCTCTTGTATGAATGTATCTAAACCATCTCTCATTAATTCACTTAGGCTATTTAAGAATTATTTGGGATAATAATTAGTGATATTTATGAAAACTTTAAAGACTTTCTTTTACATTGCAAAACTGCACACTCAAAGTTCTTGTTTAACACGCAATATAAGCTATTAAGATGAGCATGACTTCAAAAAGTTACATCGATCAATAAATCATAGCAAACTCCACAAAAAAAATCTTACTAAAGCATTTATATTCTCATTTCCATGCTTAGATAGTCACAATTAAATTAATATTTTGATAAGTTTTATTGAACCAAACCTCAAGATGCATAACAGTGTATACAATTTATGTAAATTGAATCTCAAAATAATTTGTATTTGATTGGTTTTAATCTATAGAATCACTTTAAAGCGTACTTTTTAACTAAAATTACCACATTGATTTTTGTCTTTCTAAAAGAAGCCTTAGACGAGAGTTGAGTTAAGCATACTTTCAATGTTTTCGGTGATGATTGAGATTTACCTTAAATGTTATTTAAACTTTATAATATTAAATGGATCTTTTATTGCACCTTTCATTTTGCATCCTCACGTTGTTACCATTTACATGTGGTAGTGATGTGTGTGAACACACTAGGACCGCCGGGGTGTTTTTTCCCTCTTTAGGGGGTTTTTTTCCCCCGTGCATTGTATATACGCCCATCACTCTAGAGCTATCTATTTTTCCATTTCACACAAAGTAATACACTCTCTATTAGTATCAGAGCAGGTTGCGTTCTCCCGGGCTTAGTCGCCAGCAGCTCCAGCACACGCATGCCCACTTTCTTCGATTATAGTGAGCTTTAGCCTCCGTTTCCACTACAGGTAGTATTGCACAGGCTATTTCGTCATTTTGTGAAAAATTTCTATCATTGCTTTTTTCTGCATGATAGGTGCCTTACAGTCTTCTACGGTTTGTGCTATATAGCATGTGTTGTTCCCGCTTTGTTTCTCCTCTTTTTGGGTAGTTTTCACATCAGGTGCAGCATTTACCATGGCTGACAACAACACAGATGTGTTCAAGATGTTTGCTGTTGAGGACAGATTGGATGGGGAAAATTACCCTATGTGGGCTTACATGATGCAACATGTTCTTGTGTCAAAGGGTGTCTGTAATGTTGTGTAGGGAATTGATGTATGTCCTGGTTCTCAGGATGTAGGCGATATTGAGGATGTTGCAGGTCTTGCTGCAAGGATTGCTGCTGCTAGAGTTGTTTTGCTTACGATAGAACAAGCTCATTGGGATGTAAAGGATGCGCAAGCTCATGCATTGATTGTGGTGTGTGTGAAGCGCACCATTACTCCTCACATTTGTTAAGCAAAATCTGCAAAACAGGCTTGGGATATTCTGGATGGTCTTTATGCAAGTCACGATGAGGCTAAAATTGCATTGCTGCGTAAAGAGATGGAGTCAAAGATTATGCATGAGGAAGATGATATGGACACTTTCTTGCTGGTGTCAAGGATATCAATGAGCAACTTATTTCTGCAGGTGAAGTCATTTCAGACAATTCCCTTGTGCAGACTGTTCACGATGCCTTACCAGATTCTTACCAGACTTTTGTTGTACTTGGAGACTTATGACCCGAAGAAATCCTGAAGTTGTCAAGTTTGATGTATTGTGCACATTGCTGTAGCAAGAGTCACTTTCCAAAAAAAACAGGACTAGACAGCATACAGTTGAACATGCTTTTATTGCTTCTCAAAGAAAGGGTGGTAACATCAATGCAGCCACTTGTTATGGTTCTTCTACGAGTGGAAAATCACATGTCCTTAATGCTTATGCTGACAGCAATTCGTCTGGAAATTCTGGTGATAAGGGCAAAAAGAAGATGCGTTGTTATTATTGTAAAGCTAATGAGCAGTGTCCTAAGTTGAACTCCAAAGAGGCTAAGAAGAAAGAGGGTGATTCCACTGCGAATGCTGGTTCCACTACAAATGCATCCATTGTTGAGTCTTCTCTGAAAGGAGACTGTGATGCTGATGTTGATGCAGAATGGGCTTTTAGTGCAGAGTACACTTACAATCTTGTTGTCCATGATGCATGCATGTTAGTTGCTGCAGATTCACATGTGTGGTATTTCGACAGTGGTGCTACAAAGCATATTACCTCACATCGTGAATTGTTCACCTCTCTCGAGTCTGTCCTTCATGGGAATTCAGTCACTTGTGCCAACAATGCCTCTTATCCGGCTCAGGGGGTTGGACAGATTGTGCTTACTGTTGAAAATGGCAGTTCTTTCACACTTGTAGTGATGCACTTTATGTACTTGGGATCACGAAGAATCTTTTGTCTGTATCTGCACTTGCTAGACGGACTTGTAGTCAAATTTGTGGATGACAAATGTACAATTCATGATCTCAGTTTTGATGATGAAATTGGTGCATCTGGCCTTTTGTGTCATGGGCTGTATAAGCTCACTTTGTATGACAAGTGTGGACAAAATTTTGCAAATGCAGTTGCAAATTCAAGGGCTGTTTCAAATACAAAATTGTTGCATGCACGTTTTGGACTTTTGAATATTGCGAGTTTGCTGCATTTGCAGAAATCTAATATGGTTGCTTCTTTGCTGCCTCTTGAAGCACCTGTCAAACATGTTTGTGAAGATTGTATTTTGGGTAAGATGCAGCGTTTGAAGTTTGCAAAGGATGGTTCAGTTAGGGCCACATGTAGGTTGAAGCTTGTGCATAATGATGTTTGTGGGCCATGCGAACTCCGTCCTTGGGCAATTACCTTTACTTTGTGACTTTCATTGATAATTACTCCAAGCATACATGGGTATTTCCGCTTAAAGCGAAGTCCAAAGTTTTTATGTGCTTCAAACAATTTTTGGCTATGGCTGAAAATGTATCGAAATGTACTATGGGCACCCTCCGTTCTGATCGAGGGGGAGAGTATATCTCTCATGAATTTAATGCATTTCTGGCTAGTCGTCGAATAAAACACCAATGTGCAGTGCCTTATACCCCTCAACAAAATGGTGTTGCTGAGAGGAAAAACCGGTCACTTACAGAAATGGCACGATGTATGGTAAAAAGTCAAGCTTTGCCGCATTCTTTTTGGCTTGAGGCCATCATGTGTGCCACTTATGTACTAAACAGGTGTCCTACAAAAGCTTTGCAATCTATTACTCCATATGAAGCATGGCATGATAGAAAGCCTTCTATTGAGCACATGCGTATTTTTGGTTGTTTGGCATATGCTTTGGTGCCACAAACACAGCGTAGAAAATTGGATGATAAGGCTGTCAAATGTATTTTTGTTAGTTATAGTGCTGAAAGCAAAGGTTACAGGTTGTATCATCCACAAACAAAGTGTATTTTGGTTTCACGGGATGTAGTGTTTGTGAAAGATTCTGTTCAGCCCTTGCTGTCATGTACTAGAGACAGTAATGTAAGCTCACAGGACATTTATGACACTCTTTTGCCTCTTTTTAGTGGTGGAAGTTCGAATGTAAATTCCAATGAGGCAAATACACAGCCTATGGGGGTTTTCGAAAATGTTATAGATCAGCCTATTACTGCAGATGTACATGATAAGGAAAGGGCCAAAATGGTTGGTGCATACATTGCGTGACAGTAAATTGGATGCACCTTTGTCTAGTCGTACTCATTCAGGCTCTGGCCATGCATCCTATGCATCAGATTGTTATGCTTTGGCTGTGTCTAGCTTCCATGATGTTGAGGAACCTCTATCTTTTGATGAAGCATAGAATTGAGAAAATTGGATGGTTGCCATGCAATCAAAATATGATGCACTTATAGAAAATGACACATGGACTTTATGTGGTTTGCCTCCTGGAAAAAAGGTCATTGGTACGAAGTGGGTTTACAAGTTGAAACACAAGCCGGATGGTGAGATCGATCGCCATAAGGCTTGACTTGTTGCAAAGGGTTATGCACAACAAAAAGGCATAGATTATGCAGAGACTTTTGCTCCCACTTGTCGTATGACTACTGTGTGTTTTCTATGTGCATTGGTAGCTCATTTTGGTTGGGATGTACATCAATCAGACATTGTTACTGCTTTCTTGAATGGTGACATATTTGAGGAAGTTTATGTAATGCAGCCTCATGGTTCTGTCATGAAAGGACAAGAGGACAAAGTGTGCAGATGTAAGAAGGCTTTGTATGGGTTAAAGCAATCTCCTTGTGCTTGGTATGAGAAAAAATGACACTCATTTGGTCAAACAAGGATTTCGTAACAGTCCAACAAAAATCACATTGTATGTAAAGCGGCGTGAGGGTGATGTACTTTTCATTGTGGTTCTTTATGTAGATGATTTGCTAATCACTGGACCAAATGAGAGACATATTGCTGAGTTTAAGACTGATTTGAATGCTACTTTCAAGATGCAAGATTTGGGGTTGTTGCATCATTACTTGGGTATACAGTTTAAGCAGTGTGATGGTGGTATTGCCTTGTGTCAGAAAAGTTACATAGAGACATTGTATGTAAGTTTGGACTTGAGGATTGCAAACCTATTGCCACTCCCATGGAAACAGGTTTTAAATTGAGTCTTCATGATGCTAGTGATCCTGTAGATGTCACTCTTTACCAAAATGCTGTTTGATGCCTCATTTATGTATGCAACACGAGGCCGGATATTCAATTTGCAGTTTCACAGGTCAACAGATTTATGCATAGCCCAGGGTCTAAGCATTGGCAGACTGACAAAAGGATTTTCCGCTACCTTAGTGGCACTTTACATCTTGGCTTGTTTTATCCCAAGGGGGGATCATTGCCGCCAGACTTAGATGCTTTTTCGGACTTAGATTGGGCTGGTTGTTTTGACACGAGAGTGTCCACAAGTGGTTTTTGTTTCATGCTTGGCAGTTCATGTATATCATGGTTGAGCAAGAAGCAACCTTCTGTGGCCACTTCGAGTTGTGAGGCTGAGTATAGGGCAGTCTTCACTGCTACAGTTGAGTGTGTATGGCTCAGATGCCTTATGGCTGATTTGGGTGTTGGATAGGACACTTCCAACACTATCTACAGTGACAGTCAGAGCGCATTGGCAGTTGCAAGGAACCCAGTTTTTCATGCTCGCACAAAGCACATTGATGTGCATTACCACTATGTCAAGGAGAGGCTCTCAACAGGAGAGATCAGCTTGGCTTATGTGCCAACACAGGACAACCTTGCAGATCTTTTCACAAAGGCATTGTCTCATGAGAAGCTTGAAGCTTTCCGGAAAGCTTTGGGCTTACTCCCCTTTGTGAACTGATCATGTCCTCAGGGCATGGTACTTCCCTTCACTGATGTGCCAACTCTCATTCATCGCATCACTCCAGGGGGGATTTGTTACCATTTACATGTTGTAGTGATGTGTGTGAATACACTAGGACCATTGGGGCATTTTTTCCCTCTTTAGGAGGTCCCCCCTCCCCCCCCCCGTGCATTGTATATACGTCCGTCACTCTAGGGCTATCTATTTTTCCATTGCACACTAAGTAATACACTCTCTATTGTGTGCCTTGAGCTTTCTTCGTCTTCTCCAAGCTGTGTGTGTTTTCTTGCAACCCTAATTCCAACACACATGGCTTGACTTCTCTTGCATTCTATTCTTTTAGAATGCTAAAGTGAAGCTTCACCTTACATAATTCTAGTAAATTTTATACATACACACATACACACACACACACACACACACATATGTACTTATGTTTATTAAACCTGGCTTTTTTTTATGAAGGCATTAAAAAATAAGTCCTTAAATAACAAGACATTAGGTAGGGTGTTTATAGCATAATCCGTTGTTGAAGACAATGGTGGGCGTCAAATCGATCAGTAAGCCGTTCTGGAACCGCTAGTTGTAATTGTGTTTATATGGACAATACAATTTTTTATTGAAACAATACAACTACAACACTGATTAAGACCTACTTTCGATAAATCTTTCCTTCCCCCTTCTTCAATAGGCCATCATGACTCCTCACCTTGTTTCAATCATTATTATTTATGCTTTTGGAATATATTGTAATATAAATAGTTCATTGTTACTTTTTTCCCCAAAAAAAACCATAATATCACATGTTTCACAGTACTCGTGTCACTTTCTATAGTGAATTTTCACCTTGTTTTTTTTAAACTTGAAACTTTGATCTTACAACACCATGCATTATATATGTTATGCCACCCTAGTATATAATGACTCTCTAAGGGAGTTGTTCCCATGGTCAAATGAACATAGATATTTTTCATGAAATAAATAATAAATATATATATATATATATATATATATATATATATATATATATATATAGAGAGAGAGAGAGAGAGAGAGAGAGAGATCACACAAGATCGATAGCATGTTGAAACATAGAATCAATTGGTGGCTTTTATAGCCAAGTGAATAGGGAGACAATATCATTGCTTTGGTTAATGAATTTTGAGCTAGCATAGAGCGGGTTTTGATTGGCATAGACTCTAGGTAGGTGAAAAACTAGCCAACATCTCGTCATAGGTAAAATGAACCTACGAGATGACACCTAAGAAAAGCGACTTAAAAGGATAAACCTGGTAGGAATATTGAAGCATTAGTTAGCATGGACTTCAGAAAACTAGACAGGCTGAGAGGCCAACCAAAGCCAACATGGGGTTTGAGGGATGTGTTCAAGATAGACTTAAAGGCTCCCGCAATTTATTTTTTCTTGGCACAAATTTACTTGATTGAACATGAGAATGGTAACAAAAAAAAGCTAATTGAGAAAAGGGACCGTAACATTTGTGAGAGATAGATATTAGCACTTATTGCGTGTAAAAATCAACCAAAACATTTTTTAAATGGTCACATAGGGGTTCCGGCGTGATGTGGAGGAGAGATGATTTGTGAGCTAGCCGACAATAATGAGCATAGGTACTTCTCAAACTTGATGGAAATTAAAGCCTGAAAGCTAGATTCAGGTACTTTGGAGGATAATGATCTAGAGTATATTTAGCCCACATTAATTAGCAATTGTCTTGCATGTGATTAGGGGTCATGTGACATCACACACATGTTCACAAAGTAAACCTGACTATTAGTGTATATTTCACTGATTAAAAATCCCAAAAATTTGGATAGATTGCAAGCTTTTCTTAAAGAAAACCAGAAGAAATCTATACATTTTCTTGAAATGGGGGAAGGAATTTAAATCGTCCTTTTTCCACTTCTTGAAAAAATAGATTTCTTTTTTTTGTTTTGTGAATATTGACTAAAAAAAGGATAACATTGACAAACTAAAATGGTAAAACATGAAAATTAAATTGCCCAAACCATCCGAAAAGCATGCATGATTGAAATCATACTCAATGTTTTGACATTAAATTCTTTTGGAGAAAAAAAAAACATTCAGTTGAAGGAAGTGCTCCATGCAAGTTCTATGTGTTCTGCATGAGAACTCACATATTTTAAATTAAAAAGAAACCACATATGAAGTGTCTTGTGCAATTGTTTACAAGGTTGGATTCAAAGGGTCAAATGGAAGAGGGCTTGTGACCTTAACATGTTATGTCATTGTGATCTTCACACCATTTGGAGACATAACTTATACAAATTCATTCAAGTATGCTCATGAAAAAGATTTGTTGGTCGTCAAAACTTACATTCGCACCTAGATTCTTTTCTATTTGCGTGCCCAAGCAAGTGCGCGCATGTTCTTTGGTCAAGCCATTGAGCCACCTCCCTCCTTGAGAAAGCCACTGTAGCATTGGAAGTGTGTGTACGCTTGGATTCAATTAGGCATCCTCTGTATCCCTTCCCTAATCCATCTATACTAATATCCTCTTTCCAAGCCATGTTTGTGCAAAACGACACACATCCATAATACATTATCTTAAAATTTAGTATTAAGATGATTTTCTCTAGCTTGTCGAGCTGTATGAACCTAATGTATCCCGTGAACAATCTTTTTAGGTGGCTTCTCTCGCTTATGCATTGGCCTTGGGAAGGCCATGGATTGTTATGGGGGATAGTAATTAAGTTCTTAGTCATTGCAATCTTTGTACCCCAGCTACAATGGTGCTTCTAGAGTTACTTTGGAATAGTGCTTAGACCATTGGACTAGGGGAAATTTCATATGTTGTTGGATTGGTGGACCTACCAATGTTGCTACTTGTGTACGAGCACTTTGGTAGGAGGTGGACTAGTGATAGTAGAACCCATTTGCCTCATCCACTCATCGCTGATGATAACGATTTTATCATTGTACATATGTGATTCTATGACATCAAGATCATCATCATTATAGCTCTGCGAGTTTCTGTCATAAAGCCAAAATATAGAGTCACACAACACTTGGCCTTGCATTATCTAGCCTCGTCACCCCCTTGTATTTGAGTAGCACAATATCTGGTATGGAGATGACTGTGCCACCAAGCAAGGTCTTGTACTTGGGGGTCTTTGCAGTATATTGAGGCTTGATTGGGTAGTCCTTGGGTTTTCTGTCTTCTATTGTTTCATTTTTTTTCTTTACACAATTTGTGTTATCGTAATGTGCTAGTTCTGTCCTTTACACAGTTTGCATTGTTACAATGCGCCAGTTCTATTCTTTCATAGTTTATCACATTTTTCTATATGTCGTTGGACGCTTGAGTGAGACTATGAGCATATTGCTCTAAGGCTACTCTTTACGCACAAAGCACCATAATAGGTTTTTGTACCACATGTGCTCTCATTCTTTGGCATGCATGATGGGACCTCAATTGAAGTCTTGCCTTGCTTGCTCAAACTAGTGGCATAGCTAGGTGTAGTCAGCGCATGGTGAGTCGTAGACTAGTATACTAGTCAATCAAGATTAGGCCGAGAGGCTAGCTGGTCGTAATAGTTCAAGGTGTCAGTTGGTCTAAGTAAGTCCCAACAAGTCACAAAGGTTGACTTGTTGTAACAAGTCAAGAGGTTTGTGAGCATGTTAAGAGATTTAGTCAAAGAAGACCTATTGATATGCCAAGTTCAACATGGACTACTCCTAGATAACTATTACCATAAATCATCATCATTGGCGCACCTTGGCGGATACACTTATCTTCGCTAGTCCAATTGTAGTGTCACCACAACTAAACTACATCAACTCGGTCTACCTGTTGAAGTGAGGCACACTTATCCATCCATCTCACTCACTAGTGGTTCACATTAGACCATTATACTAGTTTCCCTTTATGTTGTATTTTCAATTTTATGCATTGTAGGCTTCTTAACTTGAGCTAGTGAAGAAGAAGGTTTTGCCTCCGTGTATGTGTGTGTTTGTGTGTGTGTGCGCGCTTGCAAGAGCTCAAGCTCTCTCCTTCTCTACATCTTAACATGGTATCAAAGCTTGGCTATGTCTATAGTAGTATGAGGCGCTTGGAACAGCAAGCGAAAGTAGCAGAAAAATTAGGCTTGGGATTCTCAGAATCCATCCCCAAGAGATCCCTGAGGTGCTTCTTTTTAGAGATTGTGTGCGGGTTTGTCTAATGTGCATCTAGATTTTCCACCGCATAGAAAGCAAGACGTGGGTTCCCAGTAAATTTTTACATATGGACATAATGCACGATGTCAAAAGGGTCTGTGGATTTATTTTTGTGGGTTTTTTAGCTTGCTTTAGCAAGCACATGTACATGGAGTGCAAGTCGCTAGTGTAGTGCCAACTGTCGGGTTTTCCCATTAGTGAGTTTTTTGAAGAGTCACTTGTTTAAAAGTAAAACTTATGTAAAAACATAAAAAATTTCAGCCAAAGTTCAAAATTCGTAGGTTTTGGGTCGTTTTGGCTTCTCTATGTTTTTGGATGCAGTTTTTTGCCCTCAACTAGCCTTCTCTACGTGTAGTCATATCGAGGGAGCTCTTTGTTTGCACTAAATTTTTATGTATTGGAGTGTAGAATCAATTTTGATCATCTTCAGCATTCTTGCTAGTCATTTTTACAAATTTCCTCCAAGATTTAAAGTGCCCCAATTGGAGTTATGCTCTTCAAGTTACGACTACTTCTCTGTAGGGTTATGGCTATGTCAGCTAAGTGGTTGCATAATGTGTGAGGAAAGATTGGGATGCCATGTATCTATGAATTGTGTGTTGGTTGGTGTGTGCTATAAATCCATGCTCTGATAGGATTTTGCTCCTATGCGCTATGGTCCTTTGGGTGGGTGTGTGCTTGTAAATTCCCAAGGGAGCATATGTCTTTTGTATGGGGTTTATTGAAGGTATTTTTGGTATACGTTTGGTGATTAGGTTGAAGTTTGAACGCTTTTGGGCTATATACCTATAGAGGTGTCCTCCTTTTTCTTATACCCAATAGTGTTTTGGTGCCCGTCGTTGAGGAATTGCTTCAAGTTACCTTCAATTTACAGGTTTTGGAAGACATGGCATTTAGTTTTCTAGAGTTTAAAGGAAAAGCAAATGAAAGTGCCAAAGGTTTTGTTGAGCAAATGAAGTTTGCTTGCCTACTTGCTGACAAGTAGGACCCAGCATTGGTGCTATAAATCGTTTACTTCTGTTTCAAGGGAGATGCTCGAGAGTGGTTAGAAGGCTACAAAAAAGAGTTGCAATCAGCCCAACCTCCTTAAGTTATGACCTATGAAATGGCAAGACATGCTTTCTTCACACATTTTCAACATGTAGAAGACCCACAAAAGGTATGAAAATCTATCAAAATCTTAGTGCATGGTGAAAGTCACACCATAGAGGATTTTGTGAAGGTATTCAATGTATTATGGACAAAGTGGTGTACATCTTTGGGGGATGAAATTCCTCCAGCCATGTTAAAAAAGGACACGTTCCTTGCAAGCTTGAGAAGAGGCCTACGCTTGAAGGTGGAGCTCAAGCAGGCAAAGACCTTTGTAGAGATGGTTGAAATTGCAAAGAATAAAGAGTGGAAGGTAGAGCACTTAATCAACTTGGAATCAATGTAGACGAAAACGTTGAAGGGAAAGTTGTAGAGCAGCTAAGCATCCTCATTAGGGAGCCAAGACATGATCAACAAGATTCTCAAGATATGAATGATTTTTGCAAGGAGATGCAAGAGGTGGTAGGTCTTATGAAGAACCTCAGTGTACATATGATGGAAAGTGGAAGAGGTCAAAGACATGTTTATGGTTGTGGCTACGGATGCAGTGAGGGATTTGCAGAGGGTAGAGGAAGAGGCATGGCTTGAAGAGGGGATATGTTTCAATGTTACAACTATGGTGAATGTGATCATAAAAGCCTTCAATGTGACAAACCAAAGAGAATGTGTGGTGATATGTTTCCTCTTCCTTCACAGATTCCTTCTCGAGCTCAAGATTATGGTATTGAGATCAAAGGGGAAGCAGGGCTAAGTGGTTTGATAGCTGAAGAGAAGGGAAAAACAAAGGTGGTAAGCATGATCCATTTGGAGAAGAATGAGGATGATTTGGGAGATATGTTCGTGCTTGTAGGTAAGAGGGCTACAAGAGATCACGAAATGAGCGATGCAAGTCCTAGCCATAAAAAAGGAAAACAGATTGAAACAAGTACTAGTAAAGAGAAGAGGAAGAGAAAACCCAAGCAAAGTTACAATGCACCCAATTTTCCTTTGGGAGAAGGGCAACCAAATTATAGTTTAAGGGTTGATTTGGTCAGTAGAAAGGTTGTTACCTTTGGACAAATCATGGAGATGTATCCTAAGTTATAGAGGCAATGGAAGTATGTGGTCAATCCTATGAAGAAGGAGACTTCTAGGGGGTCTGTGAGAGTCCTATCTTTGAATGAGCTACCTGATATATGCCCTACTGTGGATGCATGGCATAAGAGGAAGTGCATTGAAGAGGCATATATATATTGATAGAGGTGCACAAGTACGCGTTATCACTCAAGCTTGTGTATCAAAGTTGGGACTCAACATGGTGAGGAATTCAGGTTTTTGTATAAAGTTGCAAACCAATCAAGGGTGAGTGTTTGAGAGTTATAAAGGACTTGGAGGTGGATTTATTTGATGTTAAAGTGTTGGTCACTTGCCATGTTATCTCCACATGCATTGGTGCATTCCCTCGCATCCTTGGAAGACCATGGTTATAGGCAACCAAATCCATACAAGATTGGGGGCACAGTACCATCACTCTCTACAGTAGAAGGGGTGATAAGAAGAGATTTGACATGGCTAACAAGAAATCTTTGGATGTTGATTTTGATGAGCAAGATGATGAAGAAGAGTACTCAAAAGCGGAGAACCGGGTGTGGAGGAAGTAGACACACTGCCAACATTGAAGTGAGAAGGATCCCTCTTTTTTACATGGCTCCACACCTTGGAGTATGTTTGACCATGCTCAAATGTATCCTTAAGAGACTCAAAAAACTCGAATAGATGAGAGTTGATATCAAACATTGAACTACGAGCATTAGCTACCACATTGTTTCGTCCTTTATGATACTAGAGCTTTGCATCATAATCCTAAAGAATCTCAACCCACCTAGCCTTTTGACCCTTCAAGTCGGATTGTTGTATAACCATTTTATACTTTACGGTCAAAAATTGGTTCAAAATGTGAACCATACAAATAATGTCGCCATGTTTCCAAAGCCGAAACTATTGCATAGAGTTCTCTTTTGTAAGAAGAATAATTCTATTGTGTAGAATCTAGTTTTTTGCTTTCAAATGAGATTGGCCTTTCTTCTTGCAAGAGAACTTCGCCAATCGCTCAATTACTAGCATCTACCTCAAGCACAAAAGGTTTCATTGGATCCACAATAGCTAAAATTGGTGTAGTAGTTAGAACAATCTTAAGTGCATCAAAGATTTGCTATTGAGCTTCTCCCAATGAAATGATTTTCCCTTGGTCTGTCATAGGAACATCAATTTTGGCATATTTTTTAATGAATCTACAATTAAAATCTGCATAGCAACTAGCAATTAGACGCAAAGGCTAACACAAAAAAAAAAACCTTAGTCATGGAATGGGATATCTATGCTCATAGAGCTATGCCATTTGACCTAACCAATGCTCTAGCTACTTTCTAGAGATTGATAAGTCATGCATTTAAAGAATATTTTCAAATTGTATGGATGACCTCTGCATTCATTCTTTACTAAAAGGACCACATAGAGCATCTAAGGAAAGTGTTGAGAAGTGCTATCAGGTGCATGTGTGCTCAATCAAGTGAAGGTAACAGGTACTTCCCCATTTACTATGCTTGTAGGAAATTAAATAATGCTAAAAGAAACTATATCACCACCAAAAAAGAAGAGTTGGGAATGATCTATACAATAAATAAAGTACATACAATATTTATTTGAAAACCCAATTCACATTCTTTATAGATCATCAAGCATTGTTATATCTATTGGAACAAACCCTACAATATAGGATGTATTGTTAGATGGTTCATCATTGCTAGAATTTGACTTCCAAATAGTGCTCCTCGCACATATTCACTGCATCTCCACTCACATACAAGAGATAAAGCTCATCATAGCTTGACCAAGATAACTCAGTCTCCCGACTCATGTCAGTAGAGCTTCTATCACTCAGCTCAACCTCTTCCTCTGTCTCGAGCTAAGGAATCTCTTCTAGCTTCACCGCTTTGACCTCATCTGCAAACCACACCCTTTGACCTCTAGCACTCTTCAACAACAGCCATACCTTGAATCAAAAATACATCTTTTGCTTGATCTGGAACCACCTGTACATTCTCCACAATTGGAGCCTCTCTAGCTAGCATCCTTCGCATAGGAACCACCCTGTGTCTCTGCAACCATAGAACCCTAGGTTCGTCTTGCACAGGAACATCCCTTTGTACCAGTCTTGGCTTGGCTACCACCCCTTCAATCTGCTTTGGCATCACAACACCTAGCAAACCTTCTCTAGCTTTGTGCTTCATCAAAATCTTCTTGGTCCGCCGTTTTGCTAGAGCCATCACTTCTTTGTATGACACCATGCCATTCATCTCCACTTTGTCGCACACTTACTCATGCAGAAAATCCAAAAAGTTACTCAACTTTAAAAACCCAACATTCTTAGCAGCAATTACCTTGATTAGCTTTTCCCAAAGAACCTTGAACTCCCATTCGAACGCTTGAAAATCCCCTTCCAAGCACTACTTCAACCTGTCCAGCTTATGCTTCACTTCCTCTAGCTGCACATCTGCTATGAATTTGCTTTGAAAAGCCGCTTCTAGGGCTTCTCAATCGGTCTTTTCTTCTTCACATAGGCCATCAAACCATAGCCTCGCTTTTTCACCAACCAGGAGTGGGAACACCTGCACCGCACCTTCTTCTCTCAATAAACCGCTCTCCAACACCAACAATCCATAATCTTGAAGGCTGGTTTTTGCATCTTTGACCCAGAGAAAATTGGAAACCCTATTGAGGCCATCTCTAGCATCACCTGCTCTTCAAAGGCTGCACCTTTGGCATCACCAAAATCACCGCTTTGTCTTCAAACAGGAGCACCAATGCACTCCTTCATGTGGGCACCAGAAGATGGAGAGGGGGAATGGGGGAACACACCCGACACACAAACAGATTGCCTCTCTATAGCCCAGGTTATACACAACATCCCAATCCACTAGAGTTCACCTTTGAAACTCTACACTCACACATGAAAACCATCGTTTGCGCACAACAGACGCACCCACGTGTTGTCAAAACACCACACCACATTGACGTTCCACCGTTGTCTATCTCTACCCTCTCAACACACACATCAACATTCTGATTCACCCTCTCAACACAAGAAACCGCCGGTTAGGGTGGCCACACACTTCCACAAACCGACATCGCAAGCAAAAGATGAAAGCAGAGAAAGAGAAGGGGGAGAGTGGAGAATCGGTACCAACACGGCATAAAGAATGCTCTCTTTCTTCATTGAAAACCCTTTACACAAGCACGAGTGCAAAAGCATGGCCGGCTCAATGAACAGACACATCCTTTGAAGCTTTACTATGTAAAAACCTTCATGAGGGAGAGCCCTCATTGACTCCCCCGCCGTTGCTCTGCTAGCTTCACCAATGAACTCGCCTCCACAGGCACACTCCTTCGTGGGAATGGCCTCCAAAAAAAACCCCAAATGTTTGGCTACAAAAGCTTCAGAGAGAGCCCCAAAAAAATGAGTGTGTTTTATAGAACTCCCCATGTTTTTTCAACTTTCTAAAACAAGGCCAAGCAGAAGCGCACTAGTGCTCTTTGCCTTCACAAACGTGTTTTCCCCTTCCTCTTCTCCTTAAGTCAACTTTGGACTCCTTTGGCTTATTCAAAACCTCCAGCCACCACTTCCCTTCCGAATTCATAACCAAAAGAGTTTTTGGCGTTCGTTTCCCATATGGTTAGTGCTTCCACCGACTCAAACTCACCAGATACCTATTGTGCCATTCCACTTTGGAATTTCATTTTTGCTATCATCGAACCCCAAGAACTTTGTTGCATCATGACCGCCCCATGGCCTTGAACAACGAGTCGTAAAATTGGGAAAAAAGCTCGATTCGTCGTTGTCACAATTGTCTGCCAAATTGAATCGGATGAATCAAGGTGCCCATGACTCTGATTGATAAGCTATATATTTTGGCTCACTCCCCACATTGCAGGCAGCTCTTGAGAACCTTGGCGATCTATAAAAATCGCTTTCGGCATGTCTATCGACAACCCCGGTATATCTTCCACATGCCATAACTTGCTCATTCGAGACTCGTTGACAATATAGAAAGACCGACATGCTCCATAGCTTGAGCACTTCAATCCTATCTACTTACCCCAGCTATGGCCATCTGTCCATGTCTTCCCTATCCGTCAGGGATCTGCTACGCATTCCAACTTTAGATACCCGTATCTTGCTCACCATGAGTCCATTTGATGAGCCATCTAGATGGGCTTCTATAGCATCTCAAGCATCAAATTCTTAGGCAATATCCATGCACTTGAGACACTTTGACTTGGCATCCCAAGTGGACCTTTCTGGAGCCTTCTTAGCCTTAAAAACCGCATCATACATACATTTTTGCTGCCACTTGCATGCCCATGGCCTTCATACGTGCTCTAGCCTTCTGCAATGTACCTGCATGAAGCCTTAGCCTGGCATTGCACACTTCCAGGCATCGAACAACTTGGCTTGCACCACTGTCATAAAATCACTTGGCATTAAAATGCATGTTTACAATAGAAATGGTTAGTGTTAGAAATTTATCATTTTTCTACCCGATGCTTGCTATTTCGTCATCTTGTCTCTAACCATTGCCGAAAACGATCGTTTGCACTCGAAGCATGATATGATTGTAATTGCGTCACATTAACTATTTTCACTATTCTGCATTTTAGAGTTTTTTGCACTCTAGTTTTCTTCCGCTCTCTCCTTGATAAAACTCTGTAGAACCAATTGAAAATCTCATGTAGGGCATTTCTCCTCTTTATTCCACCTCCATGACTTGTATTTTATTTTTGAAGTATACTACTTTATCTTGATAGTTTGAACGTTCCATTCCTTGGCTACTCTAGATGCCCAATGAACCATAGGTGTCGAGAAAAAATGCACCATGTGCAAAAAGAATGTTCTGAAAAAAAACATAATTCATTCAAACACATATACATTTTAACTCTAGAGACCAAGTGTTTAACCCACCATGTAATGTTTTATGTGTGTTTCCCCCAAGCATCAACCATTTGCGATGATGTGAAAGTATTGATTACAAACTTCGAAGTGGATATCTCATCAGAGGTTAGCTTTCCCTTTTCAAGGAGAAGAAAAATTTCATCAATAAACTGCCACACACGGGTACTCTTAATTCCAAAGGCTGCTTCGTTATCTCTGTAGGTGGTAATGTCACAACCTTTTTCCACAATTGAACTCAGTGGGACTTTGTGAGTCAAAATAGTCAAAAAGCAAATACATAGCTTTACTACCACCCATACATATTTTATTAGGACTATCGCATGTCCTTCCAGATGCCTTCTCATCCTTTGACAGCTCAAATTCACCACCATGGAGATCAACACTTGATAGAATAGCCTTGAGTTCTCTAATGCACTATTCTATTCTTTTTACATGCTCCATATTACAAGCATAATTAATATGGAGTATTAGCAATTTGTCAAGAATTTGTAGATGGGCATGAAGGGTGTACACATGCATTTGTATTAGTGGAATAGTAGAATAGGATCCCAATTTTGATAATCCATGTCTCGATTAGAGGGCAGACTTTGATCACAACTAGAACACCTTTCTTAGAGTTGACTAAACCTTTGCTACCCTTTCCCTTATCACCCTTTAACTTGCTGCCCTTTGCACCCTTGGCTTCAATTCCCATGGAGACTTTATTGTAGCAACAATAAATGCATGGAAAGAGGGTCATTGCACCTTGCTTGCACCCTAGCATACACTTGAGAGTTTTCAAGTTTCTTGCCAAATGCCACTTAACTTGGAATGTACCTAAACCTGAAACCTGCAATCATTTTCCTTTCTGCTGTTGCCAGATGATGTCAACAATTGACATGTGATTAAAATACCATTTCAGGGACTCATGTATGTCATGCGAGAGATAAAAATCTACTAGCCACCAATTATTCTTTTTAAAATGAACACCTAAACACGTGTTTCCCTTCTCATTAGAATTTAGCTCAACATAGACGTCCACCAAGGCACTGTTCATCTATGTTATGCTTACCCTTTTGATCCATTGATCTTTGACAATCTGACACTCATCAAGCTTCATGAAAAATATAAATTTACCATCACACTCTTCCTGTGTCAAATAGAATCTAATCATTGACTCCTGGAGCTTCAACAAGTAAACATACACATTGCTGAACTCGTTGTAGCGGAAGGATTTGCTATCTTCTAATGGCATAACATCCTCCAAATATTGAAATCCACCTAACAAGCTTGGTGCATTTTTCACAACGCTGACATTGTAAGGTGTTGGCAACAACCCAAACAATTGTTTTGCTATGTGCCCTAGCACTAGAATTCTGTTGCCACATTAGGTAGCATGCTTGTAGTTGTCCAATTGTCTTGTTCCCTTTATGCTCAACATTGAAGAAGACATAAGGAGCCAAAACCAAACTAACCAAAGCGATATCGTTGTGCAAGGACATAGCTTCAACTTCTTGAAGATAAACCTCTCACAAGGGTGATTCCTTTTGTATATAGATGCAAGGAAAAAAAAAAGGGTCCTATTTACATGAGAAAAAATATCCCCTTCACTTGCACATGACATCTCTCTCTCTCTCTCTCTCTCTCTCTCCACGTTATAGCTCCCGCTTTTTCACCTGAAACGGATGAGAGCATCTCATTAGATACTATCTAACGACACCGAAATCCAAAATTGAACCTCCCTATTTGATGCTTTTCATTTACCCATTAGAATGTCTAGATTTTTATGTCACTGAGAATTGTGTCACCTTTACAATCTTTACTTAGGAACAATAATTACAAGAAATTTCAGTTCTTATATCAAGTCAAAGACAACCAATTGATTTAATCCCAAGGCTTGCCGAGAGGTACACGGTGTCCAAGTCACGAGAGAATTTTCACAATTTAAAAGCCCATCAACTCAATGTTTAGTCTTGAATGTACACCTAAACAACTTTAAAATACAATAAAGTGAAATCTTGAGAGCACATGTTGCCTTTCTTTAGAGCCATAATAAATGGCCACCACTAAAAACAATTTATAATAGATTTTACCAACCTAATTTTACACCAATCAACATAAAATGACTAGAAAATAGACAATCTCGATGGATTTTTGCATAATCATAAAATGCCATATTTATTACCCCAATAGCATAACTTTTCAAGATGAATAAACAAAATAGAATTTTTAAGCCAAAAGGATAATCAATGTTTTTGGCAGGCTCAAAGCATGGTCTTGCCCTATTGGTCGGCCAAAAGCATAGCTCCCAAAGCTTTTAGAAGTATAGTGGACTCACGATGTTCTCCTTGCGCGATATTGTGGCCAAAGAACTCCGCAAATTCTTTTGCACAGCCATAAGGAATTTCAATGCAAATGAGAGTTTTTTTGGAGTACATAAGGAGTCCTTAGTAAAGGGTTGGACTTTTGAATTACATAAGGAGTCCTTAGCAAAGAGTTGGATTTTGGGTGCATCTCTAAAGCATTGGATAAAATTTACAGCATTAGTGACACATGTCAAGCTAATGATAATAAACTTTCATTATTATTTCTTTTAGGCCCTTGTGAGAGTGTGTTGACATTTGTGTACCTCTCTTTTTTTTTTTTTTTGGGGGCAAAATTCACAATTGTCAGTGAATTATATTGATCAACCCAAAAAATTACAAGGTCTTGTTATACTCATGTTGAGCCATGACATCATCGAGGGACCAAAATACATTGGCTATCAGGGCAGCCACTCCTACCAACCCGCCCCCTTATCCTCGATACACAAAGTCCATTGTCATGTTCTTTTGATATCTTTTAATTACCGATGGCTAGGATTTTTCCTCGCCCTAAGCATGCCATCTGTTGACAACAAGGCACAAGTAGTCCTAGACCAATCCTCCGAGTGTTGCTTGCACTCGAGTGTCCATATTAGCACTTTGATTTCTTGTATAATTTTTGCGAAGCTTGCCACCTCGAAACCTCCTTCAAACACACGGCGTTTCCTTGTCTGCCATATGCTATGTAAGAAGAAGTACCGGGCGATTTGAGTGCTGATGAGGAGGGCAGGACTACCTAAATTCTTCCCTCCAAGGAATAGATCAATCTTGAAAAAACCAATTTTCTATGTTCTTTGGATCCACTTGCATATTTTCCCTGCGAGGCCTTTGATAGTTGGGCAATCCATAAAGAGGTGGGCTAGATCTTCACTAGCAAACCTACACCCCAAGCATTGATCTGAGCCAATCCCCCTCTCATGAATCTTCACCCCCGTCGGTAGAGCACCCCAGATTACCTTCCACAAAAATACCTTCATGTGCTGCAGAACCTTAGGCTTCTAGATGTTCTCCATTACTTGCTCCCACCTATCCTCCGTCCATGGTTTTTTCCATATCTTGTAAGGGGGCTAGACCAATTCTTCTTATGTATCATTGTATGATAAATGTATTTAGGATGGGGTTTCCATAAGAGACTGCTTCCGGGCCATTTCCTGGCATTCTAGTCAAACTCCGAATCACAGATTGGCATCACTATATTGTCAAGCTCTTTCATCACTTTGTGGACAAGCAAGACCTCCAAGCTATTAAGTTGGTACTGGGTAACTAGAAGATCAATGGTTTTCCAACTCTTGTTGTCACTATCCCAGAAGTGCCCAAGTCAATTCAGACCCTTATTATTCAGCTTCCTGGCTGTCTCTATCCAATAGGGAATTTGTGGTGGATCTACAACTTTGGACAGTCAGGGGGACCAATGCAAAATGGAGTTCTTGAAGTATCTGGTTTGTTCCCCCCACTTTAAGACTCCTGCTGCTCTATTCCATTTTTTAATCAATTCTCCTGAGCTGCCCCCCAGTCTTAGGGTAGACCACGACAGGGAAAATAGTTTGTCATGAATCTCCACCCCTCTCTATTTACCACCTTTTGAGCCAAGTTTAGTTGCTTCTATCATATCTTTGATCATGACAACCCAAACTTGATCTTGTTTAGCCAAGGAAACAACAAATTTGGCACAACAAGATTCTGCATGGGGGGCCACTTGGTTGAGAATTCCAAGGCCTCCTTGATTCACCGGTCAAGCAACTGATTCCCAACGGGCCCATTGCCATGGCCTGAGGATTTCGTGTTGTTTTTCCATAAAAACCTTTCTACTGGTTTTAAGAACTCTTTCTAGTGACACTTAGCCATCTTGAGAAGCGGGCTAGTGAAGGCAATATAAGGAATCATAAAGGCATTTATAACTTTTATCCGACTTTGGAATGGGAGAAGAGCATACTCCCATCTACTCATTTTTGTTTTGATTTTTTCAAGCACCCACTCGAATCATTTTTTGTGAGTTATGTCCACCCCCAAGGGTGCTCCCATATGTCTGAAGATATTCCCTTTTGTGACAATCTCCCCTGACCAATGAGAAGGGTCAAATGAGTCATTTTTCCGATAGGGAGATCAACCTTGACTTCTCTATATTACACTTGGACCCCGAAGCTACCACGAATATTTGTACAATCTCCAGAGCTTTCCTGATGACTTGGGGGCACGCCTTCAAGAAGAGGAGAGAATCGTCTGCAAAAAGTTTTGCTAGGAGTTGGCTATTTCCTGGTAAAGCCAGGCCTTGCAACTCCCATCGTTCCTGTACTAGCTTCAAGCGTCATGATTAAAGGATGCGATCCTATGGCGATCCTATGGCAAAAATCAGGGGGTCCAAGGGGCATCCCTGCTTAATAGACCTTTTGACCTCAAAAGAGCCCACAATTCTATCGTTGAATAGGAGCTCTGAGTGGCTTCCAGCCCCTAGTACACGTACCAGACGACATAGGCGAGGCCTAAAGCCCAGAGCTTCCATGACGGCTTCTATATATGTCCATGTTATTCTGTCATAAGGCTAATCCAGGTCCAACTGCAGCAGAATTCACTCTTGCTTTGTGACAATTGCGTTTTGATGCCCACCATTGCTGCCAAGGTGTTATCGTAAATGGACCTTCCTTTCATGAACCCATGTTAATGGGGAGAGATGATCTTGTTTAGTAAGGGGACAAGTATGAGGGCTACTGCTTTAGCAATAATTTTGTAGGCCACAGACATCATTGTTGTAGGGCGCCAATGTTTCAGTTGAGAACAACAGATCTGCTTTGGGGTGGGTTTGATAAGCCCTCTCTTTACACTTATCTCCAACGACCCTTCGACAATGGCTTTATTGGCCAACCTTGTGATTGGGCCCTTGAGACCATCCCAAAATTCTCTACAAAATTCTACCGTCATCCCATCCCAACCAGGGGACTTTTCCTTGCCAAGGGCGTGCAATGCTAGTAAACATTAGTCTTCGGAAAATGCCCTTTCCAAGCTATTAGCTTCTAAGTGGGAATCTTATTCTTGACACTCTGAAGTAAGGTCCCTCTGGCTTCTTCCACTTCTTGGGATTGGATCTCTGGCCGTCCAATGATTTGACTAAGATAGCTCAACATTAGATGAGTCATCTCATCCTGGTTATGAACTGCTGTCCCTTTTTCATCATAGAGCGAGCGGACGTGGCCCCGGCTCTTCTTGATTTTTAAAGCCCTAAAAAACTGAGCTTGATTAGAGGCTTCAGGTTGAAGGAAAGTCTCCTTGGAGAGAAGCCTTGCCTTTCTGATATCTTCTAACTGCTCATTAGCAAGGTTAGATTTGGCTTCGATCCATCGTTTGTGCTCATTCTCAGTAGCAAGCCCATTGGAGTTTTTGGAGGTAAGCAATTGTACCTCCGCTGCAAGATGCATAAGGTGTACCTCCCTAACTCTCTTGATTCGGGGGCCCGAGGTTTTGATTGTTTTATGGATGCTCCGAGCAAAGAGGTCCCACACATTGTGTTTGTTGAGGTCAACATCTTTTCTAAGCTTACCTAGTGCTTTCTTGGTTAGATTCCTGAAAAGAGGGTCTCTGAATAGGTGTGCCCCTGTTACTAACAGTTTTTTCTTGCCTCTTGGGGTCTGATCCTCCCCTGTACTTAAAATGTATGTGCAGCGGTATGTGATCTGAAAGGCTTTTTGTTGGGACTATCTTCATCTCCATCAATGGCAGAATCCAGTCAGCTTAGTGTGAGCAATAGCATATGTCCAGCCTGGAGGCAGTGCGAGCATACAGGAGGCTTGTGTAGGTGAAACCAGGCGTGCTGTTCCATGGGCCGACTTCTCATAAGTCAATCATTTCCCACTTTTCGCACAAACTTTGCCATTTAGACCTTTCCAAGCCATCCAACATACTGGAGGATCCTGTTCTATCCCTGCTCTTTTCTACCGTGTTGAAGTCGCCAACCAACAACCACTCACCTTCAATAGGAGTATCTCTAAGATGCATCCATAGTTTAGCTCTATCTTTTGCATTGCAAGAGCTGTACACATTCACACTAGTGAAGGGATACCCTTCCCATCTGATTCTACTCCCCAGGATTCTGTCGGAACGATGGTTTAGAACCAACTTCGGCTCCAATTATCTTTTCGCAATGCTGAGGACGCCACTAAAATCGTTACTTCCTTCTCCATAGAATACAAGTTTCTTTCCTAGCACCTGCTTTCTCTTGCAAGCTATGGGCATCTAAGTGGTGTTCCTGGATGGCCCAACAGTTGATTGCCTTCTCCTTTTTTATTTCCCTCTCTGTTTTTGGCATGTGGAAAGCCATAGGGTTCATTGTGCAAGGTTGTTCCAACACCGAAGCCGTTGGATTCTTTGGTTTGATGATCGCCACATGGCAAGGGTCTTTGTAAAATAACTTTGTTGTCCCTTCAATTGTTTCCTTACATCACCTTTTCATGGATGTTATGCAAGTTTATTGTTTCCTTATAGTGATTAGATCTACCTTTTCATACAAACAATTATAAAATTCTCTGTTTTTTGTTTGTAAATATTTTCATTCGTTTCACAGTGTTACTATGGCTTGACTTTCCATTCCTGATTCTTTTAGAATGCCTATGTGAAGTTTCATATTGTTTCTTACAATTCACATATAATTTCTTCTAAATCTTAGCAAATATAAGCCTTGTTATGGTATTTAATTGGTGTTCTTGAGAGGTCTAACAAGAATCCCAGCTAAGTGAGTCTCTTATTTATTATTTATAGAGTCATGGCCTATTAGCTTAAAGACCTTCAATAAAGTAAGTGTCTCTAATTGTCTCTTGTATGAATGTATCTAAACCATCTCTCATTAATTCACTTAGGCTATTTAAGAATTATTTGGGATAATAATTAGTGATATTTATGAAAACTTTAAAGACTTTCTTTTACATTGCAAAACTGCACACTCAAAGTTCTTGTTTAACACGCAATATAAGCTATTAAGATGAGCATGACTTCAAAAAGTTACATCGATCAATAAATCATAGCAAACTCCACAAAAAAAATCTTACTAAAGCATTTATATTCTCATTTCCATGCTTAGATAGTCACAATTAAATTAATATTTTGATAAGTTTTATTGAACCAAACCTCAAGATGCATAACAGTGTATACAATTTATGTAAATTGAATCTCAAAATAATTTGTATTTGATTGGTTTTAATCTATAGAATCACTTTAAAGCGTACTTTTTAACTAAAATTACCACATTGATTTTTGTCTTTCTAAAAGAAGCCTTAGACGAGAGTTGAGTTAAGCATACTTTCAATGTTTTCGGTGATGATTGAGATTTACCTTAAATGTTATTTAAACTTTATAATATTAAATGGATCTTTTATTGCACCTTTCATTTTGCATCCTCACGTTGTTACCATTTACATGTGGTAGTGATGTGTGTGAACACACTAGGACCGCCGGGGTGTTTTTTCCCTCTTTAGGGGGTTTTTTTCCCCCGTGCATTGTATATACGCCCATCACTCTAGAGCTATCTATTTTTCCATTTCACACAAAGTAATACACTCTCTATTAGTATCAGAGCAGGTTGCGTTCTCCCGGGCTTAGTCGCCAGCAGCTCCAGCACACGCATGCCCACTTTCTTCGATTATAGTGAGCTTTAGCCTCCGTTTCCACTACAGGTAGTATTGCACAGGCTATTTCGTCATTTTGTGAAAAATTTCTATCATTGCTTTTTTCTGCATGATAGGTGCCTTACAGTCTTCTACGGTTTGTGCTATATAGCATGTGTTGTTCCCGCTTTGTTTCTCCTCTTTTTGGGTAGTTTTCACATCAGGTGCAGCATTTACCATGGCTGACAACAACACAGATGTGTTCAAGATGTTTGCTGTTGAGGACAGATTGGATGGGGAAAATTACCCTATGTGGGCTTACATGATGCAACATGTTCTTGTGTCAAAGGGTGTCTGTAATGTTGTGTAGGGAATTGATGTATGTCCTGGTTCTCAGGATGTAGGCGATATTGAGGATGTTGCAGGTCTTGCTGCAAGGATTGCTGCTGCTAGAGTTGTTTTGCTTACGATAGAACAAGCTCATTGGGATGTAAAGGATGCGCAAGCTCATGCATTGATTGTGGGTGTGTGTGAAGCGCACCATTACTCCTCACATTTGTTAAGCAAAATCTGCAAAACAGGCTTGGGATATTCTGGATGGTCTTTATGCAAGTCACGATGAGGCTAAAATTGCATTGCTGCGTAAAGAGATGGAGTCAAAGATTATGCATGAGGAAGATGATATGGACACTTTCTTGCTGGTGTCAAGGATATCAATGAGCAACTTATTTCTGCAGGTGAAGTCATTTCAGACAATTCCCTTGTGCAGACTGTTCACGATGCCTTACCAGATTCTTACCAGACTTTTGTTGTACTTGGAGACTTATGACCCGAAGAAATCCTGAAGTTGTCAAGTTTGATGTATTGTGCACATTGCTGTAGCAAGAGTCACTTTCCAAAAAAAACAGGACTAGACAGCATACAGTTGAACATGCTTTTATTGCTTCTCAAAGAAAGGGTGGTAACATCAATGCAGCCACTTGTTATGGTTCTTCTACGAGTGGAAAATCACATGTCCTTAATGCTTATGCTGACAGCAATTCGTCTGGAAATTCTGGTGATAAGGGCAAAAAGAAGATGCGTTGTTATTATTGTAAAGCTAATGAGCAGTGTCCTAAGTTGAACTCCAAAGAGGCTAAGAAGAAAGAGGGTGATTCCACTGCGAATGCTGGTTCCACTACAAATGCATCCATTGTTGAGTCTTCTCTGAAAGGAGACTGTGATGCTGATGTTGATGCAGAATGGGCTTTTAGTGCAGAGTACACTTACAATCTTGTTGTCCATGATGCATGCATGTTAGTTGCTGCAGATTCACATGTGTGGTATTTCGACAGTGGTGCTACAAAGCATATTACCTCACATCGTGAATTGTTCACCTCTCTCGAGTCTGTCCTTCATGGGAATTCAGTCACTTGTGCCAACAATGCCTCTTATCCGGCTCAGGGGGTTGGACAGATTGTGCTTACTGTTGAAAATGGCAGTTCTTTCACACTTGTAGTGATGCACTTTATGTACTTGGGATCACGAAGAATCTTTTGTCTGTATCTGCACTTGCTAGACGGACTTGTAGTCAAATTTGTGGATGACAAATGTACAATTCATGATCTCAGTTTTGATGATGAAATTGGTGCATCTGGCCTTTTGTGTCATGGGCTGTATAAGCTCACTTTGTATGACAAGTGTGGACAAAATTTTGCAAATGCAGTTGCAAATTCAAGGGCTGTTTCAAATACAAAATTGTTGCATGCACGTTTTGGACTTTTGAATATTGCGAGTTTGCTGCATTTGCAGAAATCTAATATGGTTGCTTCTTTGCTGCCTCTTGAAGCACCTGTCAAACATGTTTGTGAAGATTGTATTTTGGGTAAGATGCAGCGTTTGAAGTTTGCAAAGGATGGTTCAGTTAGGGCCACATGTAGGTTGAAGCTTGTGCATAATGATGTTTGTGGGCCATGCGAACTCCGTCCTTGGGCAATTACCTTTACTTTGTGACTTTCATTGATAATTACTCCAAGCATACATGGGTATTTCCGCTTAAAGCGAAGTCCAAAGTTTTTATGTGCTTCAAACAATTTTTGGCTATGGCTGAAAATGTATCGAAATGTACTATGGGCACCCTCCGTTCTGATCGAGGGGGAGAGTATATCTCTCATGAATTTAATGCATTTCTGGCTAGTCGTCGAATAAAACACCAATGTGCAGTGCCTTATACCCCTCAACAAAATGGTGTTGCTGAGAGGAAAAACCGGTCACTTACAGAAATGGCACGATGTATGGTAAAAAGTCAAGCTTTGCCGCATTCTTTTTGGCTTGAGGCCATCATGTGTGCCACTTATGTACTAAACAGGTGTCCTACAAAAGCTTTGCAATCTATTACTCCATATGAAGCATGGCATGATAGAAAGCCTTCTATTGAGCACATGCGTATTTTTGGTTGTTTGGCATATGCTTTGGTGCCACAAACACAGCGTAGAAAATTGGATGATAAGGCTGTCAAATGTATTTTTGTTAGTTATAGTGCTGAAAGCAAAGGTTACAGGTTGTATCATCCACAAACAAAGTGTATTTTGGTTTCACGGGATGTAGTGTTTGTGAAAGATTCTGTTCAGCCCTTGCTGTCATGTACTAGAGACAGTAATGTAAGCTCACAGGACATTTATGACACTCTTTTGCCTCTTTTTAGTGGTGGAAGTTCTGAATGTAAATTCCAATGAGGCAAATACACAGCCTATGGGGGTTTTCGAAAATGTTATAGATCAGCCTATTACTGCAGATGTACATGATAAGGAAAGGGCCAAAATGGTTGGTGCATACATTGCGTGACAGTAAATTGGATGCACCTTTGTCTAGTCGTACTCATTAAGGCTCTGGCCATGCATCTTATGCATCAGATTGTTATGCTTTGGCTGTGTCTAGCTTCCATGATGTTGAGGAACCTCTATCTTTTGATGAAGCATAGAATTGAGAAAATTGGATGGTTGCCATGCAATCAAAATATGATGCACTTATAGAAAATGACACATGGACTTTATGTGGTTTGCCTCCTGGAAAAAAGGTCATTGATACGAAGTGGGTTTACAAGTTGAAACACAAGCCGGATGGTGAGATCGATCGCCATAAGGCTTGACTTGTTGCAAAGGGTTATGCACAACAAAAAGGCATAGATTATGCAGAGACTTTTGCTCCCACTTGTCGTATGACTACTGTGTGTTTTCTATGTGCATTGGTAGCTCATTTTGGTTGGGATGTACATCAATCAGACATTGTTACTGCTTTCTTGAATGGTGACATATTTGAGGAAGTTTATGTAATGCAGCCTCATGGTTCTGTCATGAAAGGACAAGAGGACAAAGTGTGCAGATGTAAGAAGGCTTTGTATGGGTTAAAGCAATCTCCTTGTGCTTGGTATGAGAAAAATGACACTCATTTGGTCAAACGAGGATTTCGTAACAGTCCAACAAAAATCACATTGTATGTAAAGCGGCGTGAGGGTGATGTACTTTTCATTGTGGTTCTTTATGTAGATGATTTGCTAATCACTGGACCAAATGAGAGACATATTGCTGAGTTTAAGACTGATTTGAATGCTACTTTCAAGATGCAAGATTTGGGGTTGTTGCATCATTACTTGGGTATACAGTTTAAGCAGTGTGATGGTGGTATTGCCTTGTGTCAGAAAAGTTACATAGAGACATTGTATGTAAGTTTGGACTTGAGGATTGCAAACCTATTGCCACTCCCATGGAAACAGGTTTTAAATTGAGTCTTCATGATGCTAGTGATCCTGTAGATGTCACTCTTTACCAAAATGCTGTTTGATGCCTCATTTATGTATGCAACACGAGGCCGGATATTCAATTTGCAGTTTCACAGGTCAACAGATTTATGCATAGCCCAGGGTCTAAGCATTGGCAGACTGACAAAAGGATTTTCCGCTACCTTAGTGGCACTTTACATCTTGGCTTGTTTTATCCCAAGGGGGGATCATTGCCGCCAGACTTAGATGCTTTTTCGGACTTAGATTGGGCTGGTTGTTTTGACACGAGAGTGTCCACAAGTGGTTTTTGTTTCATGCTTGGCAGTTCATGTATATCATGGTTGAGCAAGAAGCAACCTTCTGTGGCCACTTCGAGTTGTGAGGCTGAGTATAGGGCAGTCTTCACTGCTACAGTTGAGTGTGTATGGCTCAGATGCCTTATGGCTGATTTGGGTGTTGGATAGGACACTTCCAACACTATCTACAGTGACAGTCAGAGCGCATTGGCAGTTGCAAGGAACCCAGTTTTTCATGCTCGCACAAAGCACATTGATGTGCATTACCACTATGTCAAGGAGAGGCTCTCAACAGGAGAGATCAGCTTGGCTTATGTGCCAACACAGGACAACCTTGCAGATCTTTTCACAAAGGCATTGTCTCATGAGAAGCTTGAAGCTTTCCGGAAAGCTTTGGGCTTACTCCCCTTTGTGAACTGATCATGTCCTCAGGGCATGGTACTTCCCTTCACTGATGTGCCAACTCTCATTCATCGCATCACTCCAGGGGGGATTTGTTACCATTTACATGTTGTAGTGATGTGTGTGAATACACTAGGACCATTGGGGCATTTTTTCCCTCTTTAGGAGGTCCCCCTCCCCCCCCCCCCCCCCCGTGCATTGTATATACGTCCGTCACTCTAGGGCTATCTATTTTTCCATTGCACACTAAGTAATACACTCTCTATTGTGTGCCTTGAGCTTTCTTCGTCTTCTCCAAGCTGTGTGTGTTTTCTTGCAACCCTAATTCCAACACACATGGCTTGACTTCTCTTGCATTCTATTCTTTTAGAATGCTAAAGTGAAGCTTCACCTTACATAATTCTAGTAAATTTTATACACACACACACACACACACACACACACACACACACACACACATATGTACTTATGTTTATTAAACCTGGCTTTTTTTATGAAGGCATTAAAAAAATAAGTCCTTAAATAACAAGACATTAGGTAGGGTGTTTATAGCATAATCCGTTGTTGAAGACAATGGTGGGCGTCAAATCGATCAGTAAGCCGTTCTGGAACCGCTAGTTGTAATTGTGTTTATATGGACAATACAATTTTATATTGAAACAATACAACTACAACACTGATTAAGACCTACTTTCGATAAATCTTTCCTTCCCCCTTCTTCAATAGGCCATCATGACTCCTCACCTTGTTTCAATCATTATTATTTATGCTTTTGGAATATATTGTAATATAAATAGTTCATTGTTACTTTTTTCCCCAAAAAAAACCATAATATCACATGTTTCACAGTACTCGTGTCACTTTCTATAGTGAATTTTCACCTTGTTTTTTTTAAACTTGAAACTTTGATCTTACAACACCATGCATTATATATGTTATGCCACCCTAGTATATAATGACTCTCTAAGGGAGTTGTTCCCATGGTCAAATGAACATAGATATTTTTCATGAAATAAATAAATAAATTATATATATATTATATATATATATTATAGAGAGAGAGAGAGAGAGAGAGAGAGAGATCACACAAGATCGATAGCATGTTGAAACATAGAATCAATTGGTGGCTTTTATAGCCAAGTGAATAGGGAGACAATATCATTGCTTTGGTTAATGAATTTTGAGCTAGCATAGAGCGGGTTTTGATTGGCATAGACTCTAGGTAGGTGAAAAACTAGCCAACATCTCGTCATAGGTAAAATGAACCTACGAGATGACACCTAAGAAAAGCGACTTAAAAGGATAAACCTGGTAGGAATATTGAAGCATTAGTTAGCATGGACTTCAGAAAACTAGACAGGCTGAGAGGCCAACCAAAGCCAACATGGGGTTTGAGGGATGTGTTCAAGATAGACTTAAAGGCTCCCGCAATTTATTTTTTCTTGGCACAAATTTACTTGATTGAACATGAGAATGGTAACAAAAAAAAGCTAATTGAGAAAAGGGACCGTAACATTTGTGAGAGATAGATATTAGCACTTATTGCGTGTAAAAATCAACCAAAACATTTTTTAAATGGTCACATAGGGGTTCCGGCGTGATGTGGAGGAGAGATGATTTGTGAGCTAGCCGACAATAATGAGCATAGGTACTTCTCAAACTTGATGGAAATTAAAGCCTGAAAGCTAGATTCAGGTACTTTGGAGGATAATGATCTAGAGTATATTTAGCCCACATTAATTAGCAATTGTCTTGCATGTGATTAGGGGTCATGTGACATCACACACATGTTCACAAAGTAAACCTGACTATTAGTGTATATTTCACTGATTAAAAATCCCAAAAATTTGGATAGATTGCAAGCTTTTCTTAAAGAAAACCAGAAGAAATCTATACATTTTCTTGAAATGGGGAAGGAATTTAAATCGTCCTTTTTCCACTTCTTGAAAAAATAGATTTCTTTTTTCTGTTTTGTGAATATTGACTAAAAAAAGGATAACATTGACAAACTAAAATGGTAAAACATGAAAATTAAATTGCCCAAACCATCCGAAAAGCATGCATGATTGAAATCATACTCAATGTTTTGACATTAAATTCTTTTGGAGAAAAAAAAAACATTCAGTTGAAGGAAGTGCTCCATGCAAGTTCTATGTGTTCTGCATGAGAACTCACATATTTTAAATTAAAAAGAAACCACATATGAAGTGTCTTGTGCAATTGTTTACAAGGTTGGATTCAAAGGGTCAAATGGAAGAGGGCTTGTGACCTTAACATGTTATGTCATTGTGATCTTCACACCATTTGGAGACATAACTTATACAAATTCATTCAAGTATGCTCATGAAAAAGATTTGTTGGTCGTCAAAACTTACATTCGCACCTAGATTCTTTTCTATTTGCGTGCCCAAGCAAGTGCGCGCATGTTCTTTGGTCAAGCCATTGAGCCACCTCCCTCCTTGAGAAAGCCACTGTAGCATTGGAAGTGTGTGTACGCTTGGATTCAATTAGGCATCCTCTGTATCCCTTCCCTAATCCATCTATACTAATATCCTCTTTCCAAGCCATGTTTGTGCAAAACGACACACATCCATAATACATTATCTTAAAATTTAGTATTAAGATGATTTTCTCTAGCTTGTCGAGCTGTATGAACCTAATGTATCCCGTGAACAATCTTTTTAGGTGGCTTCTCTCGCTTATGCATTGGCCTTGGGAAGGCCATGGATTGTTATGGGGGATAGTAATTAAGTTCTTAGTCATTGCAATCTTTGTACCCCAGCTACAATGGTGCTTCTAGAGTTACTTTGGAATAGTGCTTAGACCATTGGACTAGGGGAAATTTCATATGTTGTTGGATTGGTGGACCTACCAATGTTGCTACTTGTGTACGAGCACTTTGGTAGGAGGTGGACTAGTGATAGTAGAACCCATTTGCCTCATCCACTCATCGCTGATGATAACGATTTTATCATTGTACATATGTGATTCTATGACATCAAGATCATCATCATTATAGCTCTGCGAGTTTCTGTCATAAAGCCAAAATATAGAGTCACACAACACTTGGCCTTGCATTATCTAGCCTCGTCACCCCCTTGTATTTGAGTAGCACAATATCTGGTATGGAGATGACTGTGCCACCAAGCAAGGTCTTGTACTTGGGGGTCTTTGCAGTATATTGAGGCTTGATTGGGTAGTCCTTGGGTTTTCTGTCTTCTATTGTTTCATTTTTTTTCTTTACACAATTTGTGTTATCGTAATGTGCTAGTTCTGTCCTTTACACAGTTTGCATTGTTACAATGCGCCAGTTCTATTCTTTCATAGTTTATCACATTTTTCTATATGTCGTTGGACGCTTGAGTGAGACTATGAGCATATTGCTCTAAGGCTACTCTTTACGCACAAAGCACCATAATAGGTTTTTGTACCACATGTGCTCTCATTCTTTGGCATGCATGATGGGACCTCAATTGAAGTCTTGCCTTGCTTGCTCAAACTAGTGGCATAGCTAGGTGTAGTCAGCGCATGGTGAGTCGTAGACTAGTATACTAGTCAATCAAGATTAGGCCGAGAGGCTAGCTGGTCGTAATAGTTCAAGGTGTCAGTTGGTCTAAGTAAGTCCCAACAAGTCACAAAGGTTGACTTGTTGTAACAAGTCAAGAGGTTTGTGAGCATGTTAAGAGATTTAGTCAAAGAAGACCTATTGATATGCCAAGTTCAACATGGACTACTCCTAGATAACTATTACCATAAATCATCATCATTGGCGCACCTTGGCGGATACACTTATCTTCGCTAGTCCAATTGTAGTGTCACCACAACTAAACTACATCAACTCGGTCTACCTGTTGAAGTGAGGCACACTTATCCATCCATCTCACTCACTAGTGGTTCACATTAGACCATTATACTAGTTTCCCTTTATGTTGTATTTTCAATTTTATGCATTGTAGGCTTCTTAACTTGAGCTAGTGAAGAAGAAGGTTTTGCCTCCGTGTATGTGTGTGTTTGTGTGTGTGTGCGCGCTTGCAAGAGCTCAAGCTCTCTCCTTCTCTACATCTTAACATGGTATCAAAGCTTGGCTATGTCTATAGTAGTATGAGGCGCTTGGAACAGCAAGCGAAAGTAGCAGAAAAATTAGGCTTGGGATTCTCAGAATCCATCCCCAAGAGATCCCTGAGGTGCTTCTTTTTAGAGATTGTGTGCGGGTTTGTCTAATGTGCATCTAGATTTTCCACCGCATAGAAAGCAAGACGTGGGTTCCCAGTAAATTTTTACATATGGACATAATGCACGATGTCAAAAGGGTCTGTGGATTTATTTTTGTGGGTTTTTTAGCTTGCTTTAGCAAGCACATGTACATGGAGTGCAAGTCGCTAGTGTAGTGCCAACTGTCGGGTTTTCCCATTAGTGAGTTTTTTGAAGAGTCACTTGTTTAAAAGTAAAACTTATGTAAAAACATGAAAAATTTCAGCCAAAGTTCAAAATTCGTAGGTTTTGGGTCGTTTTGGCTTCTCTATGTTTTTGGATGCAGTTTTTTGCCCTCAACTAGCCTTCTCTACGTGTAGTCATATCGAGGGAGCTCTTTGTTTGCACTAAATTTTTATGTATTGGAGTGTAGAATCAATTTTGATCATCTTCAGCATTCTTGCTAGTCATTTTTACAAATTTCCTCCAAGATTTAAAGTGCCCCAATTGGAGTTATGCTCTTCAAGTTACGACTACTTCTCTGTAGGGTTATGGCTATGTCAGCTAAGTGGTTGCATAATGTGTGAGGAAAGATTGGGATGCCATGTATCTATGAATTGTGTGTTGGTTGGTGTGTGCTATAAATCCATGCTCTGATAGGATTTTGCTCCTATGCGCTATGGTCCTTTGGGTGGGTGTGTGCTTGTAAATTCCCAAGGGAGCATATGTCTTTTGTATGGGGTTTATTGAAGGTATTTTTGGTATACGTTTGGTGATTAGGTTGAAGTTTGAACGCTTTTGGGCTATATACCTATAGAGGTGTCCTCCTTTTTCTTATACCCAATAGTGTTTTGGTGCCCGTCGTTGAGGAATTGCTTCAAGTTACCTTCAATTTACAGGTTTTGGAAGACATGGCATTTAGTTTTCTAGAGTTTAAAGGAAAAGCAAATGAAAGTGCCAAAGGTTTTGTTGAGCAAATGAAGTTTGCTTGCCTACTTGCTGACAAGTAGGACCCAGCATTGGTGCTATAAATCGTTTACTTCTGTTTCAAGGGAGATGCTCGAGAGTGGTTAGAAGGCTACAAAAAAGAGTTGCAATCAGCCCAACCTCCTTAAGTTATGACCTATGAAATGGCAAGACATGCTTTCTTCACACATTTTCAACATGTAGAAGACCCACAAAAGGTATGAAAATCTATCAAAAACTTAGTGCATGGTGAAAGTCACACCATAGAGGATTTTGTGAAGGTATTCAATGTATTATGGACAAAGTGGTGTACATCTTTGGGGGATGAAATTCCTCCAGCCATGTTAAAAAAGGACACGTTCCTTGCAAGCTTGAGAAGAGGCCTACGCTTGAAGGTGGAGCTCAAGCAGGCAAAGACCTTTGTAGAGATGGTTGAAATTGCAAAGAATAAAGAGTGGAAGGTAGAGCACTTAATCAACTTGGAATCAATGTAGACGAAAACGTTGAAGGGAAAGTTGTAGAGCAGCTAAGCATCCTCATTAGGGAGCCAAGACATGATCAACAAGATTCTCAAGATATGAATGATTTTTGCAAGGAGATGCAAGAGGTGGTAGGTCTTATGAAGAACCTCAGTGTACATATGATGGAAAGTGGAAGAGGTCAAAGACATGTTTATGGTTGTGGCTACGGATGCAGTGTGAGGATTTGCAGAGGGTAGAGGAAGAGGCATGGCTTGAAGAGGGGATATGTTTCAATGTTACAACTATGGTGAATGTGATCATAAAAGCCTTCAATGTGACAAACCAAAGAGAATGTGTGGTGATATGTTTCCTCTTCCTTCACAGATTCCTTCTCGAGCTCAAGATTATGGTATTGAGATCAAAGGGGAAGCAGGGCTAAGTGGTTTGATAGCTGAAGAGAAGGGAAAAACAAAGGTGGTAAGCATGATCCATTTGGAGAAGAATGAGGATGATTTGGGAGATATGTTCGTGCTTGTAGGTAAGAGGGCTACAAGAGATCACGAAATGAGCGATGCAAGTCCTAGCCATAAAAAAGGAAAACAGATTGAAACAAGTACTAGTAAAGAGAAGAGGAAGAGAAAACCCAAGCAAAGTTACAATGCACCCAATTTTCCTTTGGGAGAAGGGCAACCAAATTATAGTTTAAGGGTTGATTTGGTCAGTAGAAAGGTTGTTACCTTTGGACAAATCATGGAGATGTATCCTAAGTTATAGAGGCAATGGAAGTATGTGGTCAATCCTATGAAGAAGGAGACTTCTAGGGGGTCTGTGAGAGTCCTATCTTTGAATGAGCTACCTGATATATGCCCTACTGTGGATGCATGGCATAAGAGGAAGTGCATTGAAGAGGCATATATATATTGATAGAGGTGCACAAGTACGCGTTATCACTCAAGCTTGTGTATCAAAGTTGGGACTCAACATGGTGAGGAATTCAGGTTTTTGTATAAAGTTGCAAACCAATCAAGGGTGAGTGTTTGAGAGTTATAAAGGACTTGGAGGTGGATTTATTTGATGTTAAAGTGTTGGTCACTTGCCATGTTATCTCCACATGCATTGGTGCATTCCCTCGCATCCTTGGAAGACCATGGTTATAGGCAACCAAATCCATACAAGATTGGGGGCACAGTACCATCACTCTCTACAGTAGAAGGGGTGATAAGAAGAGATTTGACATGGCTAACAAGAAATCTTTGGATGTTGATTTTGATGAGCAAGATGATGAAGAAGAGTACTCAAAAGCGGAGAACCGGGTGTGGAGGAGGAAGTAGACACACTGCCAACATTGAAGTGAGAAGGATCCCTCTTTTTTACATGGCTCCACACCTTGGAGTATGTTTGACCATGCTCAAATGTATCCTTAAGAGACTCAAAAAACTCGAATAGATGAGAGTTGATATCAAACATTGAACTACGAGCATTAGCTACCACATTGTTTCGTCCTTTATGATACTAGAGCTTTGCATCATAATCCTAAAGAATCTCAACCCACCTAGCCTTTTGACCCTTCAAGTCGGATTGTTGTATAACCATTTTATACTTTACGGTCAAAAATTGGTTCAAAATGTGAACCATACAAATAATGTCGCCATGTTTCCAAAGCCGAAACTATTGCATAGAGTTCTCTTTTGTAAGAAGAATAATTCTATTGTGTAGAATCTAGTTTTTTGCTTTCAAATGAGATTGGCCTTTCTTCTTGCAAGAGAACTTCGCCAATCGCTCAATTACTAGCATCTACCTCAAGCACAAAAGGTTTCATTGGATCCACAATAGCTAAAATTGGTGTAGTAGTTAGAACAATCTTAAGTGCATCAAAGATTTGCTATTGAGCTTCTCCCAATGAAATGATTTTCCCTTGGTCTGTCATAGGAACATCAATTTTGGCATATTTTTTAATGAATCTACAATTAAAATCTGCATAGCAACTAGCAATTAGACGCAAAGGCTAACACAAAAAAAAAAACCTTAGTCATGGAATGGGATATCTATGCTCATAGAGCTATGCCATTTGACCTAACCAATGCTCTAGCTACTTTCTAGAGATTGATAAGTCATGCATTTAAAGAATATTTTCAAATTGTATGGATGACCTCTGCATTCATTCTTTACTAAAAGGACCACATAGAGCATCTAAGGAAAGTGTTGAGAAGTGCTATCAGGTGCATGTGTGCTCAATCAAGTGAAGGTAACAGGTACTTCCCCATTTACTATGCTTGTAGGAAATTAAATAATGCTAAAAGAAACTATATCACCACCAAAAAAGAAGAGTTGGGAATGATCTATACAATAAATAAAGTACATACAATATTTATTTGAAAACCCAATTCACATTCTTTATAGATCATCAAGCATTGTTATATCTATTGGAACAAACCCTACAATATAGGATGTATTGTTAGATGGTTCATCATTGCTAGAATTTGACTTCCAAATAGTGCTCCTCGCACATATTCACTGCATCTCCACTCACATACAAGAGATAAAGCTCATCATAGCTTGACCAAGATAACTCAGTCTCCCGACTCATGTCAGTAGAGCTTCTATCACTCAGCTCAACCTCTTCCTCTGTCTCGAGCTAAGGAATCTCTTCTAGCTTCACCGCTTTGACCTCATCTGCAAACCACACCCTTTGACCTCTAGCACTCTTCAACAACAGCCATACCTTGAATCAAAAATACATCTTTTGCTTGATCTGGAACCACCTGTACATTCTCCACAATTGGAGCCTCTCTAGCTAGCATCCTTCGCATAGGAACCACCCTGTGTCTCTGCAACCATAGAACCCTAGGTTCGTCTTGCACAGGAACATCCCTTTGTACCAGTCTTGGCTTGGCTACCACCCCTTCAATCTGCTTTGGCATCACAACACCTAGCAAACCTTCTCTAGCTTTGTGCTTCATCAAAATCTTCTTGGTCCGCCGTTTTGCTAGAGCCATCACTTCTTTGTATGACACCATGCCATTCATCTCCACTTTGTCGCACACTTACTCATGCAGAAAATCCAAAAAGTTACTCAACTTTAAAAACCCAACATTCTTAGCAGCAATTACCTTGATTAGCTTTTCCCAAAGAACCTTGAACTCCCATTCGAACGCTTGAAAATCCCCTTCCAAGCACTACTTCAACCTGTCCAGCTTATGCTTCACTTCCTCTAGCTGCACATCTGCTATGAATTTGCTTTGAAAAGCCGCTTCTAGGGCTTCTCAATCGGTCTTTTCTTCTTCACATAGGCCATCAAACCATAGCCTCGCTTTTTCACCAACCAGGAGTGGGAACACCTGCACCGCACCTTCTTCTCTCAATAAACCGCTCTCCAACACCAACAATCCATAATCTTGAAGGCTGGTTTTTGCATCTTTGACCCAGAGAAAATTGGAAACCCTATTGAGGCCATCTCTAGCATCACCTGCTCTTCAAAGGCTGCACCTTTGGCATCACCAAAATCACCGCTTTGTCTTCAAACAGGAGCACCAATGCACTCCTTCATGTGGGCACCAGAAGATGGAGAGGGGGAATGGGGGAACACACCCGACACACAAACAGATTGCCTCTCTATAGCCCAGGTTATACACAACATCCCAATCCACTAGAGTTCACCTTTGAAACTCTACACTCACACATGAAAACCATCGTTTGCGCACAACAGACGCACCCACGTGTTGTCAAAACACCACACCACATTGACGTTCCACCGTTGTCTATCTCTACCCTCTCAACACACACATCAACATTCTGATTCACCCTCTCAACACAAGAAACCGCCGGTTAGGGTGGCCACACACTTCCACAAACCGACATCGCAAGCAAAAGATGAAAGCAGAGAAAGAGAAGGGGGAGAGTGGAGAATCGGTACCAACACGGCATAAAGAATGCTCTCTTTCTTCATTGAAAACCCTTTACACAAGCACGAGTGCAAAAGCATGGCCGGCTCAATGAACAGACACATCCTTTGAAGCTTTACTATGTAAAAACCTTCATGAGGGAGAGCCCTCATTGACTCCCCCGCCGTTGCTCTGCTAGCTTCACCAATGAACTCGCCTCCACAGGCACACTCCTTCGTGGGAATGGCCTCCAAAAAAAACCCCAAATGTTTGGCTACAAAAGCTTCAGAGAGAGCCCCAAAAAAATGAGTGTGTTTTATAGAACTCCCCATGTTTTTTCAACTTTCTAAAACAAGGCCAAGCAGAAGCGCACTAGTGCTCTTTGCCTTCACAAACGTGTTTTCCCCTTCCTCTTCTCCTTAAGTCAACTTTGGACTCCTTTGGCTTATTCAAAACCTCCAGCCACCACTTCCCTTCCGAATTCATAACCAAAAGAGTTTTTGGCGTTCGTTTCCCATATGGTTAGTGCTTCCACCGACTCAAACTCACCAGATACCTATTGTGCCATTCCACTTTGGAATTTCATTTTTGCTATCATCGAACCCCAAGAACTTTGTTGCATCATGACCGCCCCATGGCCTTGAACAACGAGTCGTAAAATTGGGAAAAAAGCTCGATTCGTCGTTGTCACAATTGTCTGCCAAATTGAATCGGATGAATCAAGGTGCCCATGACTCTGATTGATAAGCTATATATTTTGGCTCACTCCCCACATTGCAGGCAGCTCTTGAGAACCTTGGCGATCTATAAAAATCGCTTTCGGCATGTCTATCGACAACCCCCGGTATATCTTCCACATGCCATAACTTGCTCATTCGAGACTCGTTGACAATATAGAAAGACCGACATGCTCCATAGCTTGAGCACTTCAATCCTATCTACTTACCCCAGCTATGGCCATCTGTCCATGTCTTCCCTATCCGTCAGGGATCTGCTACGCATTCCAACTTTAGATACCCGTATCTTGCTCACCATGAGTCCATTTGATGAGCCATCTAGATGGGCTTCTATAGCATCTCAAGCATCAAATTCTTAGGCAATATCCATGCACTTGAGACACTTTGACTTGGCATCCCAAGTGGACCTTTCTGGAGCCTTCTTAGCCTTAAAAACCGCATCATACATACATTTTTGCTGCCACTTGCATGCCCATGGCCTTCATACGTGCTCTAGCCTTCTGCAATGTACCTGCATGAAGCCTTAGCCTGGCATTGCACACTTCCAGGCATCGAACAACTTGGCTTGCACCACTGTCATAAAATCACTTGGCATTAAAATGCATGTTTACAATAGAAATGGTTAGTGTTAGAAATTTATCATTTTTCTACCCGATGCTTGCTATTTCGTCATCTTGTCTCTAACCATTGCCGAAAACGATCGTTTGCACTCGAAGCATGATATGATTGTAATTGCGTCACATTAACTATTTTCACTATTCTGCATTTTAGAGTTTTTTGCACTCTAGTTTTCTTCCGCTCTCTCCTTGATAAAACTCTGTAGAACCAATTGAAAATCTCATGTAGGGCATTTCTCCTCTTTATTCCACCTCCATGACTTGTATTTTATTTTTGAAGTATACTACTTTATCTTGATAGTTTGAACGTTCCATTCCTTGGCTACTCTAGATGCCCAATGAACCATAGGTGTCGAGAAAAAAATGCACCATGTGCAAAAAGAATGTTCTGAAAAAAAACATAATTCATTCAAACACATATACATTTTAACTCTAGAGACCAAGTGTTTAACCCACCATGTAATGTTTTATGTGTGTTTCCCCCAAGCATCAACCATTTGCGATGATGTGAAAGTATTGATTACAAACTTCGAAGTGGATATCTCATCAGAGGTTAGCTTTCCCTTTTCAAGGAGAAGAAAAATTTCATCAATAAACTGCCACACACGGGTACTCTTAATTCCAAAGGCTGCTTCGTTATCTCTGTAGGTGGTAATGTCACAACCTTTTTCCACAATTGAACTCAGTGGGACTTTGTGAGTCAAAATAGTCAAAAAGCAAATACATAGCTTTACTACCACCCATACATATTTTATTAGGACTATCGCATGTCCTTCCAGATGCCTTCTCATCCTTTGACAGCTCAAATTCACCACCATGGAGATCAACACTTGATAGAATAGCCTTGAGTTCTCTAATGCACTATTCTATTCTTTTTACATGCTCCATATTACAAGCATAATTAATATGGAGTATTAGCAATTTGTCAAGAATTTGTAGATGGGCATGAAGGGTGTACACATGCATTTGTATTAGTGGAATAGTAGAATAGGATCCCAATTTTGATAATCCATGTCTCGATTAGAGGGCAGACTTTGATCACAACTAGAACACCTTTCTTAGAGTTGACTAAACCTTTGCTACCCTTTCCCTTATCACCCTTTAACTTGCTGCCCTTTGCACCCTTGGCTTCAATTCCCATGGAGACTTTATTGTAGCAACAATAAATGCATGGAAAGAGGGTCATTGCACCTTGCTTGCACCCTAGCATACACTTGAGAGTTTTCAAGTTTCTTGCCAAATGCCACTTAACTTGGAATGTACCTAAACCTGAAACCTGCAATCATTTTCCTTTCTGCTGTTGCCAGATGATGTCAACAATTGACATGTGATTAAAATACCATTTCAGGGACTCATGTATGTCATGCGAGAGATAAAAATCTACTAGCCACCAATTATTCTTTTTAAAATGAACACCTAAACACGTGTTTCCCTTCTCATTAGAATTTAGCTCAACATAGACGTCCACCAAGGCACTGTTCATCTATGTTATGCTTACCCTTTTGATCCATTGATCTTTGACAATCTGACACTCATCAAGCTTCATGAAAATATAAATTTACCATCACACTCTTCCTGTGTCAAATAGAATCTAATCATTGACTCCTGGAGCTTCAACAAGTAAACATACACATTGCTGAACTCGTTGTAGCGGAAGGATTTGCTATCTTCTAATGGCATAACATCCTCCAAATATTGAAATCCACCTAACAAGCTTGGTGCATTTTTCACAACGCTGACATTGTAAGGTGTTGGCAACAACCCAAACAATTGTTTTGCTATGTGCCCTAGCACTAGAATTCTGTATAAGGCTTCCTAGGCCTTGAAACTAATTCTTGCACTATTACACACCTCCATTATCTCCTGAGGCGACACAAAGTTCTTTAGTTCATTGAAGTACTTCTAACGTAAAACTTTGGCAATGCTAGCATTGGATGGATCATCCAATAGCTCCACCGACTCCTTTGGCATGATGATGTGCTATAGTAGAGTACGTCATGCCGCTTGAACATCGAAATAGATTCCGATCATCATTCAAGCCAAATTCTTGCAGATTGAAATAAAATTACAACAGCCTACAAGAAATGTAGCAAATTGAAAGCTTGCATTCTTACCCTCACCTAGTTTTGAATGATACGTTTCTTTTGAGCTCCACCACTTGAAGATAGAATAAAAATTGTTATTTCTTGCGTTTACAAATGTGGTAGCCAAGGGGAACAAGTGTGAGATGATCGATTCACCGATGCATATTACGTGCACTGTGTTGTAGTTGAACGTAATTGTCTAGCCAACGCTCTTCCTTCTTTTTTTGATGCTCTAATTTTTTATTAGGCTTTGCCATCTTATCATTCAACTGCTTCTTCTTCTCATTGGCTTCCTCTCTGACTTCCTGAGTGTCCTTCACGTACTTTTCCCGCAATAATGAATTTGCAGCAAAGAGTTGTTTTCTTGCTTCCCTTTCATTGAAATAATATGAATGTATCCTCCAGTAGTAGCCAAACAGGCGATCTCTTCCACCTTGTACAAAACGCGTTAGCTCAATGACATTCCAAAAGGGTGGTGATACATTGGTTAGAGGATCGCTTAGGTAAATATGGCCATCGACCCATAAGTTAATTGCCTTGCACCCAATGTTCCATAGCTGATATGTAGCATTGGGATTAGATGTGCCAAGTCACACAGCACTGTACTCCTGCTCCAAGTCAGTATTTAATTCGATATTGTCTTGAATTATTGGTAATTTCTTGAAGTGGGGATTGGATGACATTTGTGTTAGCTTATCAAGAAAATTCAAGAGAGAGGTGAAATGGTGACTGCCACAAGCATAGGAGGCTAGCTATGGAGAGAAGAAATGGAGAGTACTTAGAGATATGAGAAAAGGATTATGTTGTGGAGGGAAGAAAGAGCTGGAATGCAGCTTAATCTCCTTTGAATTCAAACCATTGATCATGAATGTTTTAGAGAGGGAAATGTTGCTGCACACAGAGGTAATAGAGTTTTCCATTGCTCTCAACTGGGAGTTGGAGAGTGGGAGAAGCATGAGAGAGAGAGAGAGAGAGAGAGAGAGAGAGTAAAGGAAGAGAGAGTGGGAGAGAGAGCATATCTGTAACCTTGGAGGATCTGCAGTTTTTGTCAGGAGAATACATCAAAAAATGTCCCTTCAATGATTAGGAGAGGGATGTGACAAGAGAGAGAAGGAGAGGAGAGATAGAGAGTTGGCTGACATTTTAGAGAGAGAATGCAGTGAGAGAATGTGAAAATTCTGTTTTTCTAATAGGGGGAGGGCTGAAAAGTGCTTTCTTTAATGAGATCTAAGTGAGAGAGGTGGTTTATATGTAAAAGAGAGTGGACAAGGATGGGAAAAAGACATTTTAAAATTCAAAAATATATATTAGAAAACTTTTCAATTACCACCTCTCTTTTGGATTAAAATAGTCTATTTTCAAATTTGTTTTTATAGAAATGGCATTTTTAAAAATCCCAACATAGGTCATTTTGCCCACTCTTTTAGGCTTGGTCAAACTTGGCTTAAGCTTTAAACATTTTCTTAAACTTCCAAATAAAGAGGCCCTTCTCTACCCCATTCAGTTCCTAATGAAAGGACCTTGCACAAGGGGGCAATTATGGAGCGAGCCTTGTTTTATAACATCCCACCACAACTACCATCCATTGCCGCCACTTAGCACCCATCACCACCCACCCTAGCCAACCACTAGATGTTGGTGGTTCTATCTTGCTACCACCATGTGCCGCCCCTACTCCTACCATCACCGTCCATTGCCATCTTTCCCTCCAACAGAGTAGCCTCCCCCCCCCCTTCTCTCTCTCTCTCTCTCTCTCTCTCTCTCTCTCTCTCTCTCTCTCTCTTTCTCTCTCTCTCTCTCTCTCTCTCTCTCTTCTCTTCTCTCTCTCTCTCAAGCACTCGAGGATCAATAGCTTCTACGTTTTAAATAAATGTTTTGAAGGCAAGCCTTTAAAAGGCTTGTGAAATTAAAACATGGGTCTGACCCTTGAACAGAGTTAATTGAGAGTAATTCTTAAGGTTATTTGGAGGAGACGAGAGAGAGAGAGAGACCCTGTGAGATTTGAACATGTTTCACATGCTTTGACAAAAGGGAAACCATTGGTAAGACTCAAAGCATCTCAAACCTCACTAACTATGCTACAAGCAAAGTTTACCCGAGTGTCTACACATCCAACCTTGTCAATTAGAAGTAGAAAACCACTCTGTATAAGGAGTAACCATACTTACAATAACCATGATAGTTGCCCAATAGACACTCTGAGATTTGAAGATGTTTCACATGTTAGGAACAAAAGGAGAAGAACCATTGGTAAGAATCTAATGCATCTCAACAGCAATAACTAAGTACAAGGCATGTTTTACCTGAGGTCTTCACATGCCAACCTATGTACCATCATAAGTAGAGAACCAATTCTTATGGAGTAAACCAAACCAACATAAACCATTCATATGTTCATTGTTTTTCTGGCTTCTATCTCAATCTTGGCATTGACTCCCATTGCCACTCACTATCAATAAAGAAAGTATCTTCAAAAACCCAACGCTCACCAACTATCATGCCAAAGAAAGATATTAATTGGTTCGGCAACATTCTCGCTATCTTTCAAATATTTGTTTCACTTCATGTACTTAGTGACCTTCGGCATACCAATACAAGACAAGTCTGTGGGAGGAATAGGGTAGAGAGGAAGAGATAGAGAGAATTGAGATAATTGCATCATAAGGAATTAATTCTTCTTATTTACCACTTTCATAGCTGTAAGATCTCTTTCTAGTTATAATAGGGAACAATGTTTACAATTCCTTAGTGTAAAAGGATGTACTTGTAAGTATCACAAAAGGGTAATAATCGCTATTAAGTGCAATAGCTCTCACATTAGGATGAATAATCTAATTTTTTCTGAGGTTGTTGAGTTATTTATCGTAGTAAAACAATTGTAATTTGGAACAGTCAATTCACTAGGCATATTTACAAATCTTGCCTGGAAACCAAGATCTTCATATAAAAGATATGATATCTCAATCTCTGTTTGATGAACATTGTCTTTGAAAACAAAATGGAAACATTGAATCTCTGTTGAAATGAAAGTTACCTTTGACAACTCAAATGGAGGCAAGAGGAGGAGAACTTAATTAGGATTACCGGAACCCCAGCTAAAGAGCTAGGAGCCCACCTTAGCCGCAGGGGGTGGGTTGTTGAGAGGAGGATCTGGTTTCCTTTCTCATGAGATGGTGGCAATGGACTAATGAAATGTTTGTCCAAAGGTTTAAGTTGTATCTACACCAAATCAACAGATTCAGGTTCCATTGAAGTTTTCAAAGATATGTATTCATCAACAGAAGGTTGAGGTTCATATCTTTATACAAGATCTTGGATGTCCAGCCAAGACGTGGTAATATGCCTAGTGATTTGAACTTGTTCCAATTAACATTTGGTTTTACATGATAAATTCAAACAGACATCCAATGAAAAAAATTTGATTATTGGTTTCCTAATGTAGAATTTAGGGCACTTATTAGCTATTATTACCCTTTGTGATACTTCATGAAACACCATTTTAAACTAAGGAAAATGTAAACATTGTTCCTTATTATAACTTGAAAGACCTTACAGCTATGAAAGGGGTAAATCAAAGAAGAATTTTTCCTTAAGATGGCTTCTCAAGCTCTCTCTTCTTCTCTCTCTCTCTTCCTTATTCTCCCTCAGACCTTGGCTTGTATTGTAGCCGAAAGGATCACTCTCAGTGCATGCATAGTGAATATATTTTTGAAAGATAGGGAGAATGAGGACAAACCACTTAATATCTTTCTGGGCATGATAGTGGTGAGCGTTGGTTGATGAAGATAGCTTTCTTTATTGATAGTGTGTGCAAAGCGGAGTCATATGCAAGATTGTGATAGAAGACAGAAAAAACAATGAACAATAGATTGGTTATTGTGGGGGTTTGGGTTACTCCTTATACGTGATGTGGTTCTTACTTAGGATAGGTAGCAAGGTTGGATGTGTAGACTCGGGTAAACTTTGTTGTAGCATAGTTAGTGCGGTTGAGAGGCATTTGAGTCTTACCAATGGTTCTCCTTTGTTCAAATCAATTGTGAAACATGTTCAAATTCAAAGTGTCTATTGGGCAACTATGATGGTTATTGTGGGGTATGGTATTAATCCTTATGAGAGTGGTTCTACTACTTATGGATGTTGGAACATTGGAATGTGTAGACTCGGGTAAACTTTGCTTGTAGCCCTGTAGTTAGTGCTTTTGCAGATGCATTTGTGTCTTGGCAATGGTATCGTCTCAAAGTTGGAGTTATAAGCAATGTGTGAAACTGTGTCAAATTCAGAGTGTCTCTCTCTCTCTCTCTCTCTCCTCCAAAACCTTTAAGAGATTTACTCTCATTTAACTCTCTCAAGGGGTCAACCCTGTTTCTAGTTAACAAAGCCCTTTGAAAGGCTGCCTTTTAACATTTATTTAAAAACGTAGAGCTATTGATTCCTCGAATGCTTGAGAGAGAGCGAGAGAGTAGGGGAGACGAGAGAGAGAGTAGAGAGAGAGAGAGAGACGAGAAAGTAGAGAGAGAGAGAGGAGAGAGGAGAGAGAGAGAGAGAGAGGAGAGAGAGGGGGGGGGAGGCTACTCTGTTGGAGGGAAAGATGGCAATGGACGGTGATGGTAGGAGTAGGGGCGGCACATGGTGGTAGCAAGATAGAACCACCAACATCTAGTGGTTGGCTAGGGTGGTGGTGGTGAGGGTGCTAAGTGGCGGCAATGGATGGTAGTTGTGGTGGGATGTTATAAAACAAGGCTCGCTCCATAATTTCCCCTTGTGCAAGGTCCTTTCATTAGGAACTGAATGGGGTAGAAAGGGCCTCTTTATTTGGAAGTTTAAGAAAATGTTTAAAGCTTAAGCCAAGTTTGACCAAGCCTAAAAGAGTGGGCAAATGACCTATGTTGGGATTTTTAAAAATGCCATTTCTATAAAAACAAATTTGAAAATAGACTATTTTAATCCAAAAGAGAGGTGGTAATTGAAAAGTTTTTAATATATATTTTTGAATTTTAAAATGTCTTTTTCCCATCCTTGTCCACTCTCTTTTACATATAAACCACTCTCTCTCACTTAGATCTCATTAAAGAAAGCACTTTTCAGCCCTCCCCTATTAGAAAAACAGAATTTTCACATTCTCTCACTGCATTCTCTCTCTAAAATGTCAGCCAACTCTCTATCTTCTCTCCTTCTCTCTCTTGTCACATCCCTCTCCTAATCATTGAAGGGACATTTTTTGATGTATTCTCCTGACAAAAACTGCAGATCCTCCAAGGTTACAGATATGCTCTCTCTCCCACTCTCTCTTCCTTTACTCTCTCTCTCTCTCTCTCTCTCTCTCATGCTTCTCCCCACTCCAACTCCAGTTGAGAGCAATGGAAAACTCTATTACCTCTGTGTGCAGCAACATTTCCCTCTCTAAAACATTCATGATCAATGGTTTGAATTCAAAGGAGATTAAGCTGCATTCCAGCTCTTTCTTCCCTCCACAACATAATCCTTTTCTCATATCTCTAAGTACTCTCCATTTCTTCTCTCCATAGCTAGCCTCCTATGCTTGTGGCAGTCACCATTTCACCTCTCTCTTGAATTTTCTTGATAAGCTAACACAAATGTCATCCAATCCCCACTTCAAGAAATTACCAATAATTCAAGACAATATCGAATTAAATACTGACTTGGAGCAGGAGTACAGTGCTGTGTGACTTGGCACATCTAATCCCAATGCTACATATCAGCTATGGAACATTGGGTGCAAGGCAATTAACTTATGGGTCGATGGCCATATTTACCTAAGCGATCCTCTAACCAATGTATCACCACCCTTTTGGAATGTCATTGAGCTAACGCGTTTTGTACAAGGTGGAAGAGATCGCCTGTTTGGCTACTACTGGAGGATACATTCATATTATTTCAATGAAAGGGAAGCAAGAAAACAACTCTTTGCTGCAAATTCATTATTGCGGGAAAAGTACGTGAAGGACACTCAGGAAGTCAGAGAGGAAGCCAATGAGAAGAAGAAGCAGTTGAATGATAAGATGGCAAAGCCTAATAAAAAATTAGAGCATCAAAAAAAGAAGGAAGAGCGTTGGCTAGACAATTACGTTCAACTACAACACAGTGCACGTAATATGCATCGGTGAATCGATCATCTCACACTTGTTCCCCTTGGCTACCACATTTGTAAACGCAAGAAATAAACAATTTTTATTCTATCTTCAAGTGGTGGAGCTCAAAAGAAACGTATCATTCAAACTAGGTGAGGGTAAGAATGCAAGCTTTCAATTTGCTACATTTCTTGTAGGCTGTTGTAATTTTATTTCAATCTGCAAGAATTTGGCTTGAATGATGATCGGAATCTATTTCGATGTTCAAGCGGCATGACGTACTCTACTATAGCACATCATCATGCCAAAGGAGTCGGTGGAGCTATTGGATGATCCATCCAATGCTAGCATTGCCAAAGTTTTACGTTAGAAGTACTTCAATGAACTAAAGAACTTTGTGTCGCCTCAGGAGATAATGGAGGTGTGTAATAGTGCAAGAATTAGTTTCAAGGCCTAGGAAGCCTTATACAGAATTCTAGTGCTAGGGCACATAGCAAAACAATTGTTTGGGTTGTTGCCAACACCTTACAATGTCAGCGTTGTGAAAAATGCACCAAGCTTGTTAGGTGGATTTCAATATTTGGAGGATGTTATGCCATTAGAAGATAGCAAATCCTTCCGCTACAACGAGTTCAGCAATGTGTATGTTTACTTGTTGAAGCTCCAGGAGTCAATGATTAGATTCTATTTGACACAGGAAAGTGTGATGGTAAATTTATATTTTTCATGAAGCTTGATGAGTGTCAGATTGTCAAAGATCAATGGATCAAAAGGGTAAGCATAACATAGATGAACAGTGCCTTGGTGGACGTCTATGTTGAGCTAAATTCTAATGAGAAGGGAAACACGTGTTTAGGTGTTCATTTTAAAAGAATAATGGTGGCTAGTAGATTTTTATCTCTCGCATGACATACATGAGTCCCTGAAATGGTATTTTAATCACATGTCAATTGTTGACATCATCTGGCAACAGCAGAAAGGAAAATGATTGCAGGTTTCAGGTTTAGGTACATTCCAAGTTAAGTGGCATTTGGCAAGAAACTTGAAAACTCTCAAGTGTATGCTAGGGTGCAAGCAAGGTGCAATGACCCTCTTTCCATGCATTTATTGTTGCTACAATAAAGTCTCCATGGGAATTGAAGCCAAGGGTGCAAAGGGCAGCAAGTTAAAGGGTGATAAGGGAAAGGGTAGCAAAGGTTTAGTCAACTCTAAGAAAGGTGTTCTAGTTGTGATCAAAGTCTGCCCTCTAATCGAGACATGGATTATCAAAATTGGGATCCTATTCTACTATTCCACTAATACAAATGCATGTGTACACCCTTCATGCCCATCTACAAATTCTTGACAAATTGCTAATACTCCATATTAATTATGCTTGTAATATGGAGCATGTAAAAAGAATAGAATAGTGCATTAGAGAACTCAAGGCTATTCTATCAAGTGTTGATCTCCATGGTGGTGAATTTGAGCTGTCAAAGGATGAGAAGGCATCTGGAAGGACATGCGATAGTCCTAATAAAATATGTATGGGTGGTAGTAAAGCTATGTATTTGCTTTTTGACTATTTTGACTCACAAAGTCCCACTGAGTTCAATTGTGGAAAAAGGTTGTGACATTACCACCTACAGAGATAACGAAGCAGCCTTTGGAATTAAGAGTACCCGTGTGTGGCAGTTTATTGATGAAATTTTTCTTCTCCTTGAAAAGGGAAAGCTAACCTCTGATGAGATATCCACTTCGAAGTTTGTAATCAATACTTTCACATCATCGCAAATGGTTGATGCTTGGGGGAACACACATAAAACATTACATGGTGGGTTAAACACTTGGTCTCTAGAGTTAAAATGTATATGTGTTTGAATGAATTATGTTTTTTTTCAGAACATTCTTTTTGCACATGGTGCATTTTTTCTCGACACCTATGGTTCATTGGGCATCTAGAGTAGCCAAGGAATGGAACGTTCAAACTATCAAGATAAAGTAGTATACTTCAAAAATAAAATACAAGTCATGGAGGTGGAATAAAGAGGAGAAATGCCCTACATGAGATTTTCAATTGGTTCTACAGAGTTTTATCAAGGAGAGAGCGGAAGAAAACTAGAGTGCAAAAAACTCTAAAATGCAGAATAGTGAAAATAGTTAATGTGACGCAATTACAATCATATCATGCTTCGAGTGCAAACGATCGTTTTCGGCAATGGTTAGAGACAAGATGACGAAATAGCAAGCATCGGGTAGAAAAATGATAAATTTCTAACACTAACCATTTCTATTGTAAACATGCATTTTAATGCCAAGTGATTTTATGACAGTGGTGCAAGCCAAGTTGTTCGATGCCTGGAAGTGTGCAATGCCAGGCTAAGGCTTCATGCAGGTACATTGCAGAAGGCTAGAGCACGTATGAAGGCCATGGGCATGCAAGTGGCAGCAAAAATGTATGTATGATGCGGTTTTTAAGGCTAAGAAGGCTCCAGAAAGGTCCACTTGGGATGCCAAGTCAAAGTGTCTCAAGTGCATGGATATTGCCTAAGAATTTGATGCTTGAGATGCTATAGAAGCCCATCTAGATGGCTCATCAAATGGACTCATGGTGAGCAAGATACGGGTATCTAAAGTTGGAATGCGTAGCAGATCCCTGACGGATAGGGAAGACATGGACAGATGGCCATAGCTGGGGTAAGTAGATAGGATTGAAGTGCTCAAGCTATGGAGCATGTCGGTCTTTCTATATTGTCAACGAGTCTCGAATGAGCAAGTTATGGCATGTGGAAGATATACCGGGGGTTGTCGATAGACATGCCGAAAGCGATTTTTATAGATCGCCAAGGTTCTCAAGAGCTGCCTGCAATGTGGGGAGTGAGCCAAAATATATAGCTTATCAATCAGAGTCATGGGCACCTTGATTCATCCGATTCAATTTGGCAGACAATTGTGACAACGACGAATCGAGCTTTTTTCCCAATTTTACGACTCGTTGTTCAAGGCCATGGGGCGGTCATGATGCAACAAAGTTCTTGGGGTTCGATGATAGCAAAAATGAAATTCCAAAGTGGAATGGCACAATAGGTATCTGGTGAGTTTGAGTCGGTGGAAGCACTAACCATATGGGAAACGAACGCCAAAAACTCTTTTGGTTATGAATTCGGAAGGGAAGTGGTGGCTGGAGGTTTTGAATAAGCCAAAGGAGTCCAAAGTTGACTTAAGGAGAAGAGGAAGGGGAAAACACGTTTGTGAAGGCAAAGAGCACTAGTGCGCTTCTGCTTGGCCTTGTTTTAGAAAGTTGAAAAAACATGGGGAGTTCTATAAAACACACTCATTTTTTTGGGGCTCTCTCTGAAGCTTTTGTAGCCAAACATTTGGGGTTTTTTTGGAGGCCATTCCCACGAAGGAGTGTGCCTGTGGAGGCGAGTTCATTGGTGAAGCTAGCAGAGCAACGGGGGGGAGTCAATGAGGGCTCTCCCTCATGAAGGTTTTTACATAGTAAAGCTTCAAAGGATGTGTCTGTTCATTGAGCCGGCCATGCTTTTGCACTCGTGCTTGTGTAAAGGGTTTTCAATGAAGAAAGAGAGCATTCTTTATGCCGTGTTGGTACCGATTCTCCACTCTCCCCCTTCTCTTTCTCTGCTTTCATCTTTTGCTTGCGATGTCGGTTTGTGGAAGTGTGTGGCCACCCTAACCGGCGGTTTCTTGTGTTGAGAGGGTGAATCAGAATGTTGATGTGTGTGTTGAGAGGGTAGAGATAGACAACGGTGGAACGTCAATGTGGTGTGGTGTTTTGACAACACGTGGGTGCGTCTGTTGTGCGCAAACGATGGTTTTCATGTGTGAGTGTAGAGTTTCAAAGGTGAACTCTAGTGGATTGGGATGTTGTGTATAACCTGGGCTATAGAGAGGCAATCTGTTTGTGTGTCGGGTGTGTTCCCCCATTCCCCCTCTCCATCTTCTGGTGCCCACATGAAGGAGTGCATTGGTGCTCCTGTTTGAAGACAAAGCGGTGATTTTGGTGATGCCAAAGGTGCAGCCTTTGAAGAGCAGGTGATGCTAGAGATGGCCTCAATAGGGTTTCCAATTTTCTCTGGGTCAAAGATGCAAAAACCAGCCTTCAAGATTATGGATTGTTGGTGTTGGAGAGCGGTTTATTGAGAGAAGAAGGTGCGGTGCAGGTGTTCCCACTCCTGGTTGGTGAAAAAGCGAGGCTATGGTTTGATGGCCTATGTGAAGAAGAAAAGACCGATTGAGAAGCCCTAGAAGCGGCTTTTCAAAGCAAATTCATAGCAGATGTGCAGCTAGAGGAAGTGAAGCATAAGCTGGACAGGTTGAAGTAGTGCTTGGAAGGGGATTTTCAAGCGTTCGAATGGGAGTTCAAGGTTCTTTGGGAAAAGCTAATCAAGGTAATTGCTGCTAAGAATGTTGGGTTTTTAAAGTTGAGTAACTTTTTGGATTTTCTGCATGAGTAAGTGTGCGACAAAGTGGAGATGAATGGCATGGTGTCATACAAAGAAGTGATGGCTCTAGCAAAACGGCGGACCAAGAAGATTTTGATGAAGCACAAAGCTAGAGAAGGTTTGCTAGGTGTTGTGATGCCAAAGCAGATTGAAGGGGTGGTAGCCAAGCCAAGACTGGTACAAAGGGATGTTCCTGTGCAAGACGAACCTAGGGTTCTATGGTTGCAGAGACACAGGGTGGTTCCTATGCGAAGGATGCTAGCTAGAGAGGCTCCAATTGTGGAGAATGTACAGGTGGTTCCAGATCAAGCAAAAGATGTATTTTTGATTCAAGGTATGGCTGTTGTTGAAGAGTGCTAGAGGTCAAAGGGTGTGGTTTGCAGATGAGGTCAAAGCGGTGAAGCTAGAAGAGATTCCTTAGCTCGAGACAGAGGAAGAGGTTGAGCTGAGTGATAGAAGCTCTACTGACATGAGTCGGGAGACTGAGTTATCTTGGTCAAGCTATGATGAGCTTTATCTCTTGTATGTGAGTGGAGATGCAGTGAATATGTGCGAGGAGCACTATTTGGAAGTCAAATTCTAGCAATGATGAACCATCTAACAATACATCCTATATTGTAGGGTTTGTTCCAATAGATATAACAATGCTTGATGATCTATAAAGAATGTGAATTGGGTTTTCAAATAAATATTGTATGTACTTTATTTATTGTATAGATCATTCCCAACTCTTCTTTTTTTGGTGGTGATATAGTTTCTTTTAGCATTATTTAATTTCCTACAAGCATAGTAAATGGGGAAGTACCTGTTACCTTCACTTGATTGAGCACACATGCACCTGATAGCACTTCTCAACACTTTCCTTAGATGCTCTATGTGGTCCTTTTAGTAAAGAATGAATGCAGAGGTCATCCATACAATTTGAAAATATTCTTTAAATGCATGACTTATCAATCTCTAGAAAGTAGCTAGAGCATTGGTTAGGTCAAATGGCATAGCTCTATGAGCATAGATATCCCATTCCATGACTAAGGTTTTTTTTTTTTGTGTTAGCCTTTGCGTCTAATTGCTAGTTGCTATGCAGATTTTAATTGTAGATTCATTAAAAAATATGCCAAAATTGATGTTCCTATGACAGACCAAGGGAAAATCATTTCATTGGGAGAAGCTCAATAGCAAATCTTTGATGCACTTAAGATTGTTCTAACTACTACACCAATTTTAGCTATTGTGGATCCAATGAAACCTTTTGTGCTTGAGGTAGATGCTAGTAATTGAGCGATTGGCGAAGTTCTCTTGCAAGAAGAAAGGCCAATCTCATTTGAAAGCAAAAAACTAGATTCTACACAATAGAATTATTCTTCTTACAAAAGAGAACTCTATGCAATAGTTTCGGCTTTGGAAACATGGCGACATTATTTGTATGGTTCACATTTTGAACCAATTTTTGACCGTAAAGTATAAAATGGTTATACAACAATCCGACTTGAAGGGTCAAAAGGCTAGGTGGGTTGAGATTCTTTAGGATTATGATGCAAAGCTCTAGTATCATAAAGGACGAAACAATGTGGTAGCTAATGCTCGTAGTTCAATGTTTGATATCAACTCTCATCTATTCGAGTTTTTTGAGTCTCTTAAGGATACATTTGAGCATGGTCAAACATACTCCAAGGTGTGGAGCCATGTAAAAAAGAGGGATCCTTCTCACTTCAATGTTGGCAGTGTGTCTACTTCCTCCACACCCGGTTCTCCGCTTTTGAGTACTCTTCTTCATCATCTTGCTCATCAAAATCAACATCCAAAGATTTCTTGTTAGCCATGTCAAATCTCTTCTTATCACCCCTTCTACTGTAGAGAGTGATGGTACTGTGCCCCCAATCTTGTATGGATTTGGTTGCCTATAACCATGGTCTTCCAAGGATGCGAGGGAATGCACCAATGCATGTGGAGATAACATGGCAAGTGACCAACACTTTAACATCAAATAAATCCACCTCCAAGTCCTTTATAACTCTCAAACACTCACCCTTGATTGGTTTGCAACTTTATACAAAAACCTGAATTCCTCACCATGTTGAGTCCCAACTTTGATACACAAGCTTGAGTGATAACGCGTACTTGTGCACCTCTATCAATATATATATGCCTCTTCAATGCACTTCCTCTTATGCCATGCATCCACAGTAGGGCATATATCAGGTAGCTCATTCAAAGATAGGACTCTCACAGACCCCCTAGAAGTCTCCTTCTTCATAGGATTGACCACATACTTCCATTGCCTCTATAACTTAGGATACATCTCCATGATTTGTCCAAAGGTAACAACCTTTCTACTGACCAAATCAACCCTTAAACTATAATTTGGTTGCCCTTCTCCCAAAGGAAAATTGGGTGCATTGTAACTTTGCTTGGGTTTTCTCTTCCTCTTCTCTTTACTAGTACTTGTTTCAATCTGTTTTCCTTTTTTATGGCTAGGACTTGCATCGCTCATTTCGTGATCTCTTGTAGCCCTCTTACCTACAAGCACGAACATATCTCCCAAATCATCCTCATTCTTCTCCAAATGGATCATGCTTACCACCTTTGTTTTTCCCTTCTCTTCAGCTATCAAACCACTTAGCCCTGCTTCCCCTTTGATCTCAATACCATAATCTTGAGCTCGAGAAGGAATCTGTGAAGGAAGAGGAAACATATCACCACACATTCTCTTTGGTTTGTCACATTGAAGGCTTTTATGATCACATTCACCATAGTTGTAACATTGAAACATATCCCCTCTTCAAGCCATGCCTCTTCCTCTACCCTCTGCAAATCCCTCACTGCATCCGTAGCCACAACCATAAACATGTCTTTGACCTCTTCCACTTTCCATCATATGTACACTGAGGTTCTTCATAAGACCTACCACCTCTTGCATCTCCTTGCAAAAATCATTCATATCTTGAGAATCTTGTTGATCATGTCTTGGCTCCCTAATGAGGATGCTTAGCTGCTCTACAACTTTCCCTTCAACGTTTTCGTCTACATTGATTCCAAGTTGATTAAGTGCTCTACCTTCCACTCTTTATTCTTTGCAATTTCAACCATCTCTACAAAGGTCTTTGCCTGCTTGAGCTCCACCTTCAAGCGTAGGCCTCTTCTCAAGCTTGCAAGGAACGTGTCCTTTTTTAACATGGCTGGAGGAATTTCATCCCCCAAAGATGTACACCACTTTGTCCATAATACATTGAATACCTTCACAAAATCCTCTATGGTGTGACTTTCACCATGCACTAAGATTTTGATAGATTTTCATACCTTTTGTGGGTCTTCTACATGTTGAAAATGTGTGAAGAAAGCATGTCTTGCCATTTCATAGGTCATAACTTAAGGAGGTTGGGCTGATTGCAACTCTTTTTTGTAGCCTTCTAACCACTCTCGAGCATCTCCCTTGAAACAGAAGTAAACGATTTATAGCACCAATGCTGGGTCCTACTTGTCAGCAAGTAGGCAAGCAAACTTCATTTGCTCAACAAAACCTTTGGCACTTTCATTTGCTTTTCCTTTAAACTCTAGAAAACTAAATGCCATGTCTTCCAAAACCTGTAAATTGAAGGTAACTTGAAGCAATTCCTCAACGACGGGCACCAAAACACTATTGGGTATAAGAAAAAGGAGGACACCTCTATAGGTATATAGCCCAAAAGCGTTCAAACTTCAACCTAATCACCAAACGTATACCAAAAATACCTTCAATAAACCCCATACAAAAGACATATGCTCCCTTGGGAATTTACAAGCACACACCCACCCAAAGGACCATAGCGCATAGGAGCAAAATCCTATCAGAGCATGGATTTATAGCACACACCAACCAACACACAATTCATAGATACATGGCATCCCAATCTTTCCTCACACATTATGCAACCACTTAGCTGACATAGCCATAACCCTACAGAGAAGTAGTCGTAACTTGAAGAGCATAACTCCAATTGGGGCACTTTAAATCTTGGAGGAAATTTGTAAAAATGACTAGCAAGAATGCTGAAGATGATCAAAATTGATTCTACACTCCAATACATAAAAATTTAGTGCAAACAAAGAGCTCCCTCGATATGACTACACGTAGAGAAGGCTAGTTGAGGGCAAAAAACTGCATCCAAAAACATAGAGAAGCCAAAACGACCCAAAACCTACGAATTTTGAACTTTGGCTGAAATTTTTCATGTTTTTACATAAGTTTTACTTTTAAACAAGTGACTCTTCAAAAAACTCACTAATGGGAAAACCCGACAGTTGGCACTACACTAGCGACTTGCACTCCATGTACATGTGCTTGCTAAAGCAAGCTAAAAAACCACAAAAATAAATCCACAGACCCTTTTGACATCGTGCATTATGTCCATATGTAAAAATTTACTGGGAACCCACGTCTTGCTTTCTATGCGGTGGAAAATCTAGATGCACATTAGACAAACCCGCACACAATCTCTAAAAAGAAGCACCTCAGGGATCTCTTGGGGATGGATTCTGAGAATCCCAAGCCTAATTTTTCTGCTACTTTCGCTTGCTGTTCCAAGCGCCTCATACTACTATAGACATAGCCAAGCTTTGATACCATGTTAAGATGTAGAGAAGGAGAGAGCTTGAGCTCTTGCAAGGGCGCACACACACACAAACACACACATACACGGAGGCAAAACCTTCTTCTTCACTAGCTCAAGTTAAGAAGCCTACAATGCATAAAATTGAAAATACAACATAAAGGGAAACTAGTATAATGGTCTAATGTGAACCACTAGTGAGTGAGATGGATGGATAAGTGTGCCTCACTTCAACAGGTAGACCGAGTTGATGTAGTTTAGTTGTGGTGACACTACAATTGGACTAGCGAAGATAAGTGTATCCGCCAAGGTGCGCCAATGATGATGATTTATGGTAATAGTTATCTAGGAGTAGTCCATGTTGAACTTGGCATATCAATAGGTCTTCTTTGACTAAATCTCTTAACATGCTCACAAACCTCTTGACTTGTTACAACAAGTCAACCTTTGTGACTTGTTGGGACTTACTTAGACCAACTGACACCTTGAACTATTACGACCAGCTAGCCTCTCGGCCTAATCTTGATTGACTAGTATACTAGTCTACGACTCACCATGCGCTGACTACACCTAGCTATGCCACTAGTTTGAGCAAGCAAGGCAAGACTTCAATTGAGGTCCCATCATGCATGCCAAAGAATGAGAGCACATGTGGTACAAAAACCTATTATGGTGCTTTGTGCGTAAAGAGTAGCCTTAGAGCAATATGCTCATAGTCTCACTCAAGCGTCCAACGACATATAGAAAAATGTGATAAACTATGAAAGAATAGAACTGGCGCATTGTAACAATGCAAACTGTGTAAAGGACAGAACTAGCACATTACGATAACACAAATTGTGTAAAGAAAAAAAATGAAACAATAGAAGACAGAAAACCCAAGGACTACCCAATCAAGCCTCAATATACTGCAAAGACCCCCAAGTACAAGACCTTGCTTGGTGGCACAGTCATCTCCATACCAGATATTGTGCTACTCAAATACAAGGGGGTGACGAGGCTAGATAATGCAAGGCCAAGTGTTGTGTGACTCTATATTTTGGCTTTATGACAGAAACTCGCAGAGCTATAATGATGATGATCTTGATGTCATAGAATCACATATGTACAATGATAAAATCGTTATCATCAGCGATGAGTGGATGAGGCAAATGGGTTCTACTATCACTAGTCCACCTCCTACCAAAGTGCTCGTACACAAGTAGCAACATTGGTAGGTCCACCAATCCAACAACATATGAAATTTCCCCTAGTCCAATGGTCTAAGCACTATTCCAAAGTAACTCTAGAAGCACCATTGTAGCTGGGGTACAAAGATTGCAATGACTAAGAACTTAATTACTATCCCCCATAACAATCCATGGCCTTCCCAAGGCCAATGCATAAGCGAGAGAAGCCACCTAAAAAGATTGTTCACGGGATACATTAGGTTCATACAGCTCGACAAGCTAGAGAAAATCATCTTAATACTAAATTTTAAGATAATGTATTATGGATGTGTGTCGTTTTGCACAAACATGGCTTGGAAAGAGGATATTAGTATAGATGGATTAGGGAAGGGATACAGAGGATGCCTAATTGAATCCAAGCGTACACACACTTCCAATGCTACAGTGGCTTTCTCAAGGAGGGAGGTGGCTCAATGGCTTGACCAAAGAACATGCGCGCACTTGCTTGGGCACGCAAATAGAAAAGAATCTAGGTGCGAATGTAAGTTTTGACGACCAACAAATCTTTTTCATGAGCATACTTGAATGAATTTGTATAAGTTATGTCTCCAAATGGTGTGAAGATCACAATGACATAACATGTTAAGGTCACAAGCCCTCTTCCATTTGACCCTTTGAATCCAACCTTGTAAACAATTGCACAAGACACTTCATATGTGGTTTCTTTTTAATTTAAAATATGTGAGTTCTCATGCAGAACACATAGAACTTGCATGGAGCACTTCCTTCAACTGAATGTTTTTTTTTCTCCAAAAGAATTTAATGTCAAAACATTGAGTATGATTTCAATCATGCATGCTTTTCGGATGGTTTGGGCAATTTAATTTTCATGTTTTACCATTTTAGTTTGTCAATGTTATCCTTTTTTTAGTCAATATTCACAAAACAAAAAAAGAAATCTATTTTTTCAAGAAGTGGAAAAAGGACGATTTAAATTCCTTCCCCCATTTCAAGAAAATGTATAGATTTCTTCTGGTTTTCTTTAAGAAAAGCTTGCAATCTATCCAAATTTTTGGGATTTTTAATCAGTGAAATATACACTAATAGTCAGGTTTACTTTGTGAACATGTGTGTGATGTCACATGACCCCTAATCACATGCAAGACAATTGCTAATTAATGTGGGCTAAATATACTCTAGATCATTATCCTCCAAAGTACCTGAATCTAGCTTTCAGGCTTTAATTTCCATCAAGTTTGAGAAGTACCTATGCTCATTATTGTCGGCTAGCTCACAAATCATCTCTCCTCCACATCACGCCGGAACCCCTATGTGACCATTTAAAAAATGTTTTGGTTGATTTTTACACGCAATAAGTGCTAATATCTATCTCTCACAAATGTTACGGTCCCTTTTCTCAATTAGCTTTTTTTTGTTACCATTCTCATGTTCAATCAAGTAAATTTGTGCCAAGAAAAAATAAATTGCGGGAGCCTTTAAGTCTATCTTGAACACATCCCTCAAACCCCATGTTGGCTTTGGTTGGCCTCTCAGCCTGTCTAGTTTTCTGAAGTCCATGCTAACTAATGCTTCAATATTCCTACCAGGTTTATCCTTTTAAGTCGCTTTTCTTAGGTGTCATCTCGTAGGTTCATTTTACCTATGACGAGATGTTGGCTAGTTTTTCACCTACCTAGAGTCTATGCCAATCAAAACCCGCTCTATGCTAGCTCAAAATTCATTAACCAAAGCAATGATATTGTCTCCCTATTACTTGGCTATAAAAGCCACCAATTGATTCTATGTTTCAACATGCTATCGATCTTGTGTGATCTCTCTCTCTCTCTCTCTCTCTCTCTCTATATATATATATATATATATATATATAATTTATTTATTTATTTCATGAAAAATATCTATGTTCATTTGACCATGGGAACAACTCCCTTAGAGAGTCATTATATACTAGGGTGGCATAACATATATAATGCATGGTGTTGTAAGATCAAAGTTTCAAGTTTAAAAAAAACAAGGTGAAAATTCACTATAGAAAGTGACACGAGTACTGTGAAACATGTGATATTATGGTTTTTTTTGGGGAAAAAAGTAACAATGAACTATTTATATTACAATATATTCCAAAAGCATAAATAATAATGATTGAAACAAGGTGAGGAGTCATGATGGCCTATTGAAGAAGGGGGAAGGAAAGATTTATCGAAAGTAGGTCTTAATCAGTGTTGTAGTTGTATTGTTTCAATATAAAATTGTATTGTCCATATAAACACAATTACAACTAGCGGTTCCAGAACGGCTTACTGATCGATTTGACGCCCACCATTGTCTTCAACAACGGATTATGCTATAAACACCCTACCTAATGTCTTGTTATTTAAGGACTTATTTTTTAATGCCTTCATAAAAAAAGCCAGGTTAATAAACATACATGTGTGTGTGTGTGTGTGTGTGTGTGTGTGTGTGTGTGTGTGTGTGTGTGTATGTATAAAATTTACTAGAATTATGTAAGGTGAAGCTTCACTTTAGCATTCTAAAAGAATAGAATGCAAGAGAAGTCAAGCCATGTGTGTTGGAATTAGGGTTGCAAGAAAACACACACAGCTTGGAGAAGACGAAGAAAGCTCAAGGCACACAATAGAGAGTGTATTACTTAGTGTGCAATGGAAAAATAGATAGCCCTAGAGTGACGGACGTATATACAATGCACGGGGGGGGGGGGGAGGGGGGACCTCCTAAAGAGGGAAAAAATGCCCCAATGGTCCTAGTGTATTCACACACATCACTACAACATGTAAATGGTAACAAATCCCCCCTGGAGTGATGCGATGAACGAGAGTTGGCACATCAGTGAAGGGAAGTACCATGCCCTGAGGACATGATCAGTTCACAAAGGGGAGTAAGCCCAAAGCTTTCCGGAAAGCTTCAAGCTTCTCATGAGACAATGCCTTTGTGAAAAGATCTGCAAGGTTGTCCTGTGTTGGCACATAAGCCAAGCTGATCTCTCCTGTTGAGAGCCTCTCCTTGACATAGTGGTAATGCACATCAATGTGCTTTGTGCGAGCATGAAAAACTGGGTTCCTTGCAACTGCCAATGCGCTCTGACTGTCACTGTAGATAGTGTTGGAAGTGTCCTATCCAACACCCAAATCAGCCATAAGGCATCTGAGCCATACACACTCAACTGTAGCAGTGAAGACTGCCCTATACTCAGCCTCACAACTCGAAGTGGCCACAGAAGGTTGCTTCTTGCTCAACCATGATATACATGAACTGCCAAGCATGAAACAAAAACCACTTGTGGACACTCTCGTGTCAAAACAAACCAGCCCAATCTAAGTCCGAAAAAGCATCTAAGTCTGGCGGCAATGATCCCCCCTTGGGATAAAACAAGCCAAGATGTAAAGTGCCACTAAGGTAGCGGAAAATCCTTTTGTCAGTCTGCCAATGCTTAGACCCTGGGCTATGCATAAATCTGTTGACCTGTGAAACTGCAAATTGAATATCCGGCCTCGTGTTGCATACATAAATGAGGCATCAAACAGCATTTTGGTAAAGAGTGACATCTACAGGATCACTAGCATCATGAAGACTCAATTTAAAACCTGTTTCCATGGGAGTGGCAATAGGTTTGCAATCCTCAAGTCCAAACTTACATACAATGTCTCTATGTAACTTTTCTGACACAAGGCAATACCACCATCACACTGCTTAAACTGTATACCCAAGTAATGATGCAACAACCCCAAATCTTGCATCTTGAAAGTAGCATTCAAATCAGTCTTAAACTCAGCAATATGTCTCTCATTTGGTCCAGTGATTAGCAAATCATCTACATAAAGAACCACAATGAAAAGTACATCACCCTCACGCCGCTTTACATACAATGTGATTTTTGTTGGACTGTTACGAAATCCTCGTTTGACCAAATGAGTGTCAGTTTTTTTCTCATACCAAGCACAAGGAGATTGCTTTAACCCATACAAAGCCTTCTTACATCTGCACACTTTGTCCTCTTGTCCTTTCATGACAGAACCATGAGGCTGCATTACATAAACTTCCTCAAATATGTCACCATTCAAGAAAGCAGTAACAATGTCTGATTGATGTACATCCCAACCAAAATGAGCTACCAATGCACATAGAAAACACACAGTAGTCATACGACAAGTGGGAGCAAAAGTCTCTGCATAATCTATGCCTTTTTGTTGTGCATAACCCTTTGCAACAAGTCAAGCCTTATGGCGATCGATCTCACCATCCGGCTTGTGTTTCAACTTGTAAACCCACTTCGTACCAATGACCTTTTTTCCAGGAGGCAAACCACATAAAGTCCATGTGTCATTTTCTATAAGTGCATCATATTTTGATTGCATGGCAACCATCCAATTTTCTCAATTCTGTGCTTCATCAAAAGATAGAGGTTCCTCAACATCATGGAAGCTAGACACAGCCAAAGCATAACAATCTGATGCATAAGATGCATGGCCAGAGCCTGAATGAGTACGACTAGACAAAGGTGCATCCAATTTACTGTCACGCAATGTATGCACCAACCATTTTGGCCCTTTCCTTATCATGTACATCTGCAGTAATAGGCTGATCTATAACATTTTCGAAAACCCCCATAGGCTGTGTATTTGCCTCATTGGAATTTACATTCGAACTTCCACCACTAAAAAGAGGCAAAGAGTGTCATAAATGTCCTGTGAGCTTACATTACTGTCTCTAGTACATGACAGCAAGGGCTGAACAGAATCTTTCACAAACACTACATCCCGTGAAACCAAAATACACTTTGTTTGTGGATGATACAACCTGTAACCTTTGCTTTCAGCACTATAACTAACAAAAATACATTTGACAGCCTTATCATCCAATTTTCTACGCTGTGTTTGTGGCACCAAAGCATATGCCAAACAACCAAAAATACGCATGTGCTCAATAGAAGGCTTTCTATCATGCCATGCTTCATATGGAGTAATAGATTGCAAAGCTTTTGTAGGACACCTGTTTAGTACATAAGTGGCACACATGATGGCCTCAAGCCAAAAAGAATGCGGCAAAGCTTGACTTTTTACCATACATCGTGCCATTTCTGTAAGTGACCGGTTTTTCCTCTCAGCAACACCATTTTGTTGAGGGGTATAAGGCACTGCACATTGGTGTTTTATTCGACGACTAGCCAGAAATGCATTAAATTCATGAGAGATATACTCTCCCCCTCGATCAGAACGGAGGGTGCCCATAGTACATTTCGATACATTTTCAGCCATAGCCAAAAATTGTTTGAAGCACATAAAAACTTTGGACTTCGCTTTAAGCGGAAATACCCATGTATGCTTGGAGTAATTATCAATGAAAGTCACAAAGTAAAGGTAATTGCCCAAGGACGGAGTTCGCATGGCCCACAAACATCATTATGCACAAGCTTCAACCTACATGTGGCCCTAACTGAACCATCCTTTGCAAAATACAATCTTCACAAACATGTTTGACAGGTGCTTCAAGAGGCAGCAAAGAAGCAACCATATTAGATTTCTGCAAATGCAGCAAACTCGCAATATTCAAAAGTCCAAAACGTGCATGCAACAATTTTGTATTTGAAACAGCCCTTGAATTTGCAACTGCATTTGCAAAATTTTGTCCACACTTGTCATACAAAGTGAGCTTATACAGCCCATGACACAAAAGGCCAGATGCACCAATTTCATCATCAAAACTGAGATCATGAATTGTACATTTGTCATCCACAAATTTGACTACAAGTCCGTCTAGCAAGTGCAGATACAGACAAAAGATTCTTCGTGATCCCAAGTACATAAAGTGCATCACTACAAGTGTGAAAGAACTGCCATTTTCAACAGTAAGCACAATCTGTCCAACCCCCTGAGCCGGATAAGAGGCATTGTTGGCACAAGTGACTGAATTCCCATGAAGGACAGACTCGAGAGAGGTGAACAATTCACGATGTGAGGTAATATGCTTTGTAGCACCACTGTCGAAATACCACACATGTGAATCTGCAGCAACTAACATGCATGCATCATGGACAACAAGATTGTAAGTGTACTCTGCACTAAAAGCCCATTCTGCATCAACATCAGCATCACAGTCTCCTTTCAGAGAAGACTCAACAATGGATGCATTTGTAGTGGAACCAGCATTCGCAGTGGAATCACCCTCTTTCTTCTTAGCCTCTTTGGAGTTCAACTTAGGACACTGCTCATTAGCTTTACAATAATAACAACGCATCTTCTTTTTGCCCTTATCACCAGAATTTCCAGACGAATTGCTGTCAGCATAAGCATTAAGAACATGTGATTTTCCACTCGTAGAAGAACCATAACAAGTGGCTGCATTGATGTTACCACCCTTTCTTTGAGAAGCAATAAAAGCATGTTCAACTGTATGCTGTCTAGTCCTGTTTTTTTTGGAAAGTGACTCTTGCTACAGCAATGTGCACAATACATCAAACTTGACAACTTCAGGATTTCTTCGGGTCATAAGTCTCCAAGTACAACAAAAGTCTGGTAAGAATCTGGTAAGGCATCGTGAACAGTCTGCACAAGGGAATTGTCTGAAATGACTTCACCTGCAGAAATAAGTTGCTCATTGATATCCTTGACACCAGCAAGAAAGTGTCCATATCATCTTCCTCATGCATAATCTTTGACTCCATCTCTTTACGCAGCAATGCAATTTTAGCCTCATCGTGACTTGCATAAAGACCATCCAGAATATCCCAAGCCTGTTTTGCAGATTTTGCTTAACAAATGTGAGGAGTAATGGTGCGCTTCACACACACCACAATCAATGCATGAGCTTGCGCATCCTTTACATCCCAATGAGCTTGTTCTATCGTAAGCAAAACAACTCTAGCAGCAGCAATCCTTGCAGCAAGACCTGCAACATCCTCAATATCGCCTACATCCTGAGAACCAGGACATACATCAATTCCCTACACAACATTACAGACACCTTTGACACAAGAACATGTTGCATCATGTAAGCCCACATAGGGTAATTTTCCCCATCCAATCTGTCCTCAACAGCAAACATCTTGAACACATCTGTGTTGTTGTCCATGGTAAATGCTGCACCTGATGTGAAAACTACCCAAAAAGAGGAGAAACAAAGCGGGAACAACACATGCTATATAGCACAAACCGTAGAAGACTGTAAGGCACCTATCATGCAGAAAAAAGCAATGATAGAAATTTTTCACAAAATGACGAAATAGCCTGTGCAATACTACCTGTAGTGGAAACGGAGGCTAAAGCTCACTATAATCGAAGAAAGTGGGCATGCGTGTGCTGGAGCTGCTGGCGACTAAGCCCGGGAGAACGCAACCTGCTCTGATACTAATAGAGAGTGTATTACTTTGTGTGAAATGGAAAAATAGATAGCTCTAGAGTGATGGGCGTATATACAATGCACGGGGGAAAAAAAACCCCCTAAAGAGGGAAAAAAACACCCCGGCGGTCCTAGTGTGTTCACACACATCACTACCACATGTAAATGGTAACAACGTGAGGATGCAAAATGAAAGGTGCAATAAAAGATCCATTTAATATTATAAAGTTTAAATAACATTTAAGGTAAATCTCAATCATCACCGAAAACATTGAAAGTATGCTTAACTCAACTCTCGTCTAAGGCTTCTTTTAGAAAGACAAAAATCAATGTGGTAATTTTAGTTAAAAAGTACGCTTTAAAGTGATTCTATAGATTAAAACCAATCAAATACAAATTATTTTGAGATTCAATTTACATAAATTGTATACACTGTTATGCATCTTGAGGTTTGGTTCAATAAAACTTATCAAAATATTAATTTAATTGTGACTATCTAAGCATGGAAATGAGAATATAAATGCTTTAGTAAGATTTTTTTTGTGGAGTTTGCTATGATTTATTGATCGATGTAACTTTTTGAAGTCATGCTCATCTTAATAGCTTATATTGCGTGTTAAACAAGAACTTTGAGTGTGCAGTTTTGCAATGTAAAAGAAAGTCTTTAAAGTTTTCATAAATATCACTAATTATTATCCCAAATAATTCTTAAATAGCCTAAGTGAATTAATGAGAGATGGTTTAGATACATTCATACAAGAGACAATTAGAGACACTTACTTTATTGAAGGTCTTTAAGCTAATAGGCCATGACTCTATAAATAATAAATAAGAGACTCACTTAGCTGGGATTCTTGTTAGACCTCTCAAGAACACCAATTAAATACCATAACAAGGCTTATATTTGCTAAGATTTAGAAGAAATTATATGTGAATTGTAAGAAACAATATGAAACTTCACATAGGCATTCTAAAAGAATCAGGAATGGAAAGTCAAGCCATAGTAACACTGTGAAACGAATGAAAATATTTACAAACAAAAACAGAGAATTTTATAATTGTTTGTATGAAAAGGTAGATCTAATCACTATAAGGAAACAATAAACTTGCATAACATCCATGAAAAGGTGATGTAAGGAAACAATTGAAGGGACAACAAAGTTATTTTACAAAGACCCTTGCCATGTGGCGATCATCAAACCAAAGAATCCAACGGCTTCGGTGTTGGAACAACCTTGCACAATGAACCCTATGGCTTTCCACATGCCAAAAACAGAGAGGGGAAATAAAAAAGGAGAAGGCAATCAACTGTTGGGCCATCCAGGAACACCACTTAGATGCCCATAGCTTGCAAGAGAAAGCAGGTGCTAGGAAAGAAACTTGTATTCTATGGAGAAGGAAGTAACGATTTTAGTGGCGTCCTCAGCATTGCGAAAAGATAATTGGAGCCGAAGTTGGTTCTAAACCATCGTTCCGACAGAATCCTGGGGGAGTAGAATCAGATGGGAAGGGTATCCCTTCACTAGTGTGAATGTGTACAGCTCTTGCAATGCAAAAGATAGAGCTAAACTATGGATGCATCTTAGAGATACTCCTATTGAAGGTGAGTGGTTGTTGGTTGGCGACTTCAACACGGTAGAAAAGAGCAGGGATAGAACAGGATCCTCCAGTATGTTGGATGGCTTGGAAAGGTCTAAATGGCAAAGTTTGTGCGAAAAGTGGGAAATGATTGACTTATGAGAAGTCGGCCCATGGAACAGCACGCCTGGTTTCACCTACACAAGCCTCCTGTATGCTCGCACTGCCTCCAGGCTGGACATATGCTATTGCTCACACTAAGCTGACTGGATTCTGCCATTGATGGAGATGAAGATAGTCCCAACAAAAAGCCTTTCAGATCACATACCGCTGCACATACATTTTAAGTACAGGGGAGGATCAGACCCAAGAGGCAAGAAAAAACTGTTAGTAACAGGGGCACACCTATTCAGAGACCCTCTTTTCAGGAATCTAACCAAGAAAGCACTAGGTAAGCTTAGAAAAGATGTTGACCTCAACAAACACAATGTGTGGGACCTCTTTGCTCGGAGCATCCATAAAACAATCAAAACCTCGGGCCCCCGAATCAAGAGAGTTAGGGAGGTACACCTTATGCATCTTGCAGCGGAGGTACAATTGCTTACCTCCAAAAACTCCAATGGGCTTGCTACTGAGAATGAGCACAAACGATGGATCGAAGCCAAATCTAACCTTGCTAATGAGCAGTTAGAAGATATCAGAAAGGCAAGGCTTCTCTCCAAGGAGACTTTCCTTCAACCTGAAGCCTCTAATCAAGCTCAGTTTTTTAGGGCTTTAAAAATCAAGAAGAGCCGGGGCCACGTCCGCTCGCTCTATGATGAAAAAGGGACAGCAGTTCATAACCAGGATGAGATGACTCATCTAATGTTGAGCTATCTTAGTCAAATCATTGGACGGCCAGAGATCCAATCCCAAGAAGTGGAAGAAGCCAGAGGGACCTTACTTCAGAGTGTCAAGAATAAGATTCCCACTTAGAGCTAATAGCTTGGAAAGGGCATTTTCCGAAGACTAATGTTTACTAGCATTGCACGCCCTTGGCAAGGAAAAGTCCCCTGGTTGGGATGGATGGGATGTAGAATTTTGTAGAGAATTTTGGGATGGTCTCAAGGGCCCAATCACAAGGTTGGCCAATAAAGCCATTGTCGAAGGGTCGTTGGAGATAAGTGTAAAGAGAGGGCTTATCAAACCCACCCCAAAGCAGATCTGTTGTTCTCAACTGAAACATTGGCGCCCTACAACAATGATGTCTGTGGCCTACAAAATTATTGCTAAAGCAGTAGCCCTCATACTTGTCCCCTTACTAAACAAGATCATCTCTCCCCATTAACATGGGTTCATGAAAGGAAGGTCCATTTACGATAACACCTTGGCAGCAATGGTGGGCATCAAAACGCAATTGTCACAAAGCAAGAGTGAATTCTGCTGCAGTTGGACCTGGATTAGCCTTATGACAGAATAACATGGACATATATAGAAGCCGTCATGGAAGCTCTGGGCTTTAGGCCTCGCCTATGTCGTCTGGTACGTGTACTAGGGGCTGGAAGCCACTCAGAGCTCCTATTCAACGATAGAATTGTGGGCTCTTTTGAGGTCAAAAGGTCTATTAAGCAGGGATGCCCCTTGGACCCCCTGATTTTTGCCATAGGATCGCCATAGGATCGCATCCTTTAATCATGACGCTTGAAGCTAGTACAGGAACGATGGGAGTTGCAAGGCCTGGCTTTACCAGGAAATAGCCAACTCCTAGCAAAACTTTTTGCAGACGATTCTCTCCTCTTCTTGAAGGCGTGCCCCCAAGTCATCAGGAAAGCTCTGGAGATTGTACAAATATTCGTGGTAGCTTCGGGGTCCAAGTGTAATATAGAGAAGTCAAGGTTGATCTCCCTATCGGAAAAAATGACTCATTTGACCCTTCTCATTGGTCAGGGGAGATTGTCACAAAAGGGAATATCTTCAGACATATGGGAGCACCCTTGGGGGTGGACATAACTCACAAAAAATGATTCGAGTGGGTGCTTGAAAAAATCAAAACAAAAATGAGTAGATGGGAGTATGCTCTTCTCCCATTCCAAAGTCGGATAAAAGTTATAAATGCCTTTATGATTCCTTATATTGCCTTCACTAGCCCGCTTCTCAAGATGGCTAAGTGTCACTAGAAAGAGTTCTTAAAACCAGTAGAAAGGTTTTTATGGAAAAACAACACGAAATCCTCAGGCCATGGCAATGGGCCCGTTGGGAATCAGTTGCTTGACCGGTGAATCAAGGAGGCCTTGGAATTCTCAACCAAGTGGCCCCCCATGCAGAATCTTGTTGTGCCAAATTTGTTGTTTCCTTGGCTAAACAAGATCAAGTTTGGGTTGTCATGATCAAAGATATGATAGAAGCAACTAAACTTGGCTCAAAAGGTGGTAAATAGAGAGGGGTGGAGATTCATGACAAACTATTTTCCCTGTCGTGGTCTACCCTAAGACTGGGGGGCAGCTCAGGAGAATTGATTAAAAAATGGAATAGAGCAGCAGGAGTCTTAAAGTGGGGGGAACAAACCAGATACTTCAAGAACTCCATTTTGCATTGGTCCCCCTGACTGTCCAAAGTTGTAGATCCACCACAAATTCCCTATTGGATAGAGACAGCCAGGAAGCTGAATAATAAGGGTCTGAATTGACTTGGGCACTTCTGGGATAGTGACAACAAGAGTTGGAAAACCATTGATCTTCTAGTTACCCAGTACCAACTTAATAGCTTGGAGGTCTTGCTTGTCCACAAAGTGATGAAAGAGCTTGACAATATAGTGATGCCAATCTGTGATTCGGAGTTTGACTAGAATGCCAGGAAATGGCCCGGAAGCAGTCTCTTATGGAAACCCCATCCTAAATACATTTATCATACAATGATACATAAGAAGAATTGGTCTAGCCCCCTTACAAGATATGGAAAAAACCATGGACGGAGGATAGGTGGGAGCAAGTAATGGAGAACATCTAGAAGCCTAAGGTTCTGCAGCACATGAAGGTATTTTTGTGGAAGGTAATCTGGGGTGCTCTACCGACGGGGGTGAAGATTCATGAGAGGGGGATTGGCTCAGATCAATGCTTGGGGTGTAGGTTTGCTAGTGAAGATCTAGCCCACCTCTTTATGGATTGCCCAACTATCAAAGGCCTCGCAGGGAAAATATGCAAGTGGATCCAAAGAACATAGAAAATTGGTTTTTTCAAGATTGATCTATTCCTTGGAGGGAAGAATTTAGGTAGTCCTGCCCTCCTCATCGGCACTCAAATCGCCCGGTACTTCTTCTTACATAGCATATGGAAGACAAGGAAACGCCGTGTGTTTGAAGGAGGTTTCGAGGTGGCAAGCTTCGCAAAAATTATACAAGAAATCAAAGTGCTAATATGGACACTCGAGTGCAAGCAACACTCGGAGGATTGGTCTAGGACTACTTGTGCCTTGTTGTCAACAGATGGCATGCTTAGGGCGAGGAAAAATCCTAGCCATCGGTAATTAAAAGATATCAAAAGAACATGACAATGGACTTTGTGTATCGAGGATAAGGGGGTGGGTTGGTAGGAGTGGCTGCCCTGATAGCCAATGTATTTTGGTCCCTCGATGATGTCATGGCTCAACATGAGTATAACAAGACCTTATAATTTTTTGGGTTGATCAATATAATTCACTGACAATTGTGAATTTTGCCCCAAAAAAAAAAAAAAGAGAGGTACACAAATGTCAACACACTCTCACAAGGGCCTAAAAGAAATAATAATGAAAGTTTATTATCATTAGCTTGACATGTGTCACTAATGCTGTAAATTTTATCCAATGCTTTAGAGATGCACCCAAAATCCAACTCTTTGCTAAGGACTCCTTATGTAATTCAAAAGTCCAACCCTTTACTAAGGACTCCTTAGGTACTCCAAAAAAACTCTCATTTGCATTGAAATTCCTTATGGCTGTGCAAAAGAATTTGCGGAGTTCTTTGGCCACAATATCGCGCAAGGAGAACATCGTGAGTCCACTATACTTCTAAAAGCTTTGGGAGCTATGCTTTTGGCCGACCAATAGGGCAAGACCATGCTTTGAGCCTGCCAAAAACATTGATTATCCTTTTGGCTTAAAAATTCTATTTTGTTTATTCATCTTGAAAAGTTATGCTATTGGGGGTAATAAATATGGCATTTTATGATTATGCAAAAATCCATCGAGATTGTCTATTTTCTAGTCATTTTATGTTGATTGGTGTAATATTAGGTTGGTAAAATCTATTATATAAATTGTTTTTAGTGGTGGCCATTTATTATGGCTCTAAAGAAAGGCAACATGTGCTCTCAAGATTTCACTTTATTGTATTTTAAAGTTGTTTAGGTGTACATTCAAGACTAAACATTGAGTTGATGGGCTTTTAAATTGTGAAAATTCTCTCGTGACTTGGACACCGTGTACCTCTCGGCAAGCCTTGGGATTAAATCAATTGGTTGTCTTTGACTTGATATAAGAACTGAAATTTCTTGTAATTATTGTTCCTAAGTAAAGATTGTAAAGGTGACACAATTCTCAGTGACATAAAAATCTAGACATTCTAATGGGTAAATGAAAAGCATCAAATAGGGAGGTTCAATTTTGGATTTCGGTGTCGTTAGATAGTATCTAATGAGATGCTCTCATCCGTTTCAGGTGAAAAAGCGGGGAGCTATAACGTGGAGAGAGAGAGAGAGAGAGAGAGAGATGTCATGTGCAAGTGAAGGGGATATTTTTTCTCATGTAATTAGGACCCTTTTTTTTTTCCTTGCATCTAATACAAAAGGAAACACTTGTGAGAGGTTTATCTTCAAGATGTTGAAGCTATGTGTGTTAGTGGTGGAAGTTCGAATGTAAATTCCAATGAGGCAAATACACAGCCTATGGGGGTTTTCGAAAATGTTATAGATCAGCCTATTACTGCAGATGTACATGATAAGGAAAGGGCCAAAATGGTTGGTGCATACATTGCGTGACAGTAAATTGGATGCACCTTTGTCTAGTCGTACTCATTCAGGCTCTGGCCATGCATCTTATGCATCAGATTGTTATGCTTTGGCTGATTCTAGCTTCCATGATGTTGAGGAACCTCTATCTTTTGATGAAGCACAGAATTGAGAAAATTGGATGGTTGCCATGCAATCAAAATATGATGCACTTATAGAAAATGACACATGGACTTTATGTGGTTTTCCTCCTGGAAAAAAGGTCATTGGTACGAAGTGGGTTTACAAGTTGAAACACAAGCCGGATGGTGAGATCGATCGCCATAAGGCTTGACTTGTTGCAAAGGGTTATGCACAACAAAAAGGCATAGATTATGCAGAGACTTTTGCTCCCACTTGTCGTATGACTACTGTGTGTTTTCTATGTGCATTGGTAGCTCATTTTGGTTGGGATGTACATCAATCAGACATTGTTACTGCTTTCTTGAATGGTGACATATTTGAGGAAGTTTATGTAATGCAGCCTCATGGTTCTGTCATGAAAGGACAAGAGGACAAAGTGTGCAGATGTAAGAAGGCTTTGTATGGGTTAAAGCAATCTCCTTGTGCTTGGTATGAGAAAAAATGACACTCATTTGGTCAAACGAGGATTTCGTAACAGTCCAACAAAAATCACATTGTATGTAAAGCGGCGTGAGGGTGATGTACTTTTCATTGTGGTTCTTTATGTAGATGATTTGCTAATCACTGGACCAAATGAGAGACATATTGCTGAGTTTAAGACTGATTTGAATGCTACTTTCAAGATGCAAGATTTGGGGTTGTTGCATCATTACTTGGGTATACAGTTTAAGCAGTGTGATGGTGGTATTGCCTTGTGTCAGAAAAGTTACATAGAGACATTGTATGTAAGTTTGGACTTGAGGATTGCAAACCTATTGCCACTCCCATGGAAACAGGTTTTAAATTGAGTCTTCATGATGCTAGTGATCCTGTAGATGTCACTTTTTACCAAAATGCTGTTTGATGCCTCATTTATGTATGCAACACGAGGCCGGATATTCAATTTGCAGTTTCACAGGTCAACAGATTTATGCATAGCCCAGGGTCTAAGCATTGGCAGACTGACAAAAGGATTTTCCGCTACCTTAGTGGCACTTTACATCTTGGCTTGTTTTATCCCAAGGGGGGATCATTGCCGCCAGACTTAGATGCTTTTTCGGACTTAGATTGGGCTGGTTGTTTTGACACGAGAGTGTCCACAAGTGGTTTTTGTTTCATGCTTGGCAGTTCATGTATATCATGGTTGAGCAAGAAGCAACCTTCTGTGGCCACTTCGAGTTGTGAGGCTGAGTATAGGGCAGTCTTCACTGCTACAGTTGAGTGTGTATGGCTCAGATGCCTTATGGCTGATTTGGGTGTTGGATAGGACACTTCCAACACTATCTACAGTGACAGTCAGAGCGCATTGGCAGTTGCAAGGAACCCAGTTTTTCATGCTCGCACAAAGCACATTGATGTGCATTACCACTATGTCAAGGAGAGGCTCTCAACAGGAGAGATCGGCTTGGCTTACGTGCCAACACAGGACAACCTTGCAGATCTTTTCACAAAGGCATTGTCTCATGAGAAGCTTGAAGCTTTCCGGAAAGCTTTGGGCTTACTCCCCTTTGTGAACTGATCATGTCCTCAGGGCATGGTACTTCCCTTCACTGATGTGCCAACTCTCGTTCATCGCAACGCTCCAGGGGGGATTTGTTACCATTTACATGTTGTAGTGATGTGTGTGAATACACTAGGACCATTGGGGCATTTTTTCCCTCTTTAGGAGGTCTCCCCCCCCCCCCCCCCGTGCATTGTATATACGTCCGTCACTCTAGGGCTATCTATTTTTCCATTGCACACTAAGTAATACACTCTCTATTGTGTGCCTTGAGCTTTCTTCGTCTTCTCCAGGCTGTGTGTGTTTTCTTGCAACCCTAATTCCAACACACATGGCTTGACTTCTCTTGCATTCTATTCTTTTAGAATGCTAAAGTGAAGCTTCACCTTACATAATTCTAGTAAATTTTATACATACACACACACACACACACACACACACACACACACACACACACATATGTACTTATGTTTTTTAAACCTGGCTTTTTTTATGAAGGCATTAAAAAAAAAGTCCTTAAATAACAAGACATTAGGTAGGGTGTTTATAGCATAATCCGTTGTTGAAGACAATGGTGGGCGTCAAATCGATCAGTAAGCCGTTCTGGAACCGCTAGTTGTAATTGTGTTTATATGGACAATACAATTTTATATTGAAACAATACAACTACAACACTGATTAAGACCTACTTTCGATAAATCTTTCCTTCCCCCTTCTTCAATAGGCCATCATGACTCCTCACCTTGTTTCAATCATTATTATTTATGCTTTTGGAATATATTGTAATATAAATAGTTCACTGTTACTTTTTTCCCCAAAAAAAACCATAATATCACATGTTTCACAGTACTCGTGTCACTTTCTATAGTGAATTTTCACCTTGTTTTTTTTAAACTTGAAACTTTGATCTTACAACACCATGCATTATATATGTTATGCCACCCTAGTATATAATGACTCTCTAAGGGAGTTGTTCCCATGGTCAAATGAACATAGATATTTTTCATGAAATAAATAAATAAATTATATATATATATATATATATATAGAGAGAGAGAGAGAGAGAGAGAGAGAGAGAGAGAGAGAGAGAGAGAGAGAGATCACACAAGATCGATAGCATGTTGAAACATAGAATCAATTGGTGGCTTTTATAGCCAAGTGAATAGGGAGACAATATCATTGCTTTGGTTAATGAATTTTGAGCTAGCATAGAGCGGGTTTTGATTGGCATAGACTCTAGGTAGGTGAAAAACTAGCCAACATCTCGTCATAGGTAAAATGAACCTACGAGATGACACCTAAGAAAAGTGACTTAAAAGGATAAACCTGGTAGGAATATTGAAGCATTAGTTAGCATGGACTTCAGAAAACTAGACAGGCTGAGAGGCCAACCAAAGCCAACATGGGGTTTGAGGGATGTGTTCAAGATAGACTTAAAGGCTCCCGAAATTTATTTTTTCTTGGCACAAATTTACTTGATTGAACATGAGAATGGTAACAAAAAAAAGCTAATTGAGAAAAGGGACCGTAACATTTGTGAGAGATAGATATTAGCACTTATTGCGTGTAAAAATCAACCAAAACATTTTTTAAATGGTCACATAGGGGTTCCGGCGTGATGTGGAGGAGAGATGATTTGTGAGCTAGCCGACAATAATGAGCATAGGTACTTCTCAAACTTGATGGAAATTAAAGCCTAAAAGCTAGATTCAGGTACTTTGGAGGATAATGATCTAGAGTATATTTAGCCCACATTAATTAGCAATTGTTTTGCATGTGATTAGGGGTCATGTGACATCACACACATGTTCACAAAGTAAACCTGACTATTAGTGTATATTTCACTGATTAAAAATCCCAAAAATTTGGATAGATTGCAAGCTTTTCTTAAAGAAAACCAGAAGAAATCTATACATTTTCTTGAAATGGGGGAAGGAATTTAAATCGTCCTTTTTCCACTTCTTGAAAAAATAGATTTCTTTTTTCTGTTTTGTGAATATTGACTAAAAAAAGGATAACATTGACAAACTAAAATGGTAAAACATGAAAATTATATTGCCCAAACCATCCGAAAAGCATGCATGATTGAAATCATACTCAATGTTTTGACATTAAATTCTTTTGGAGAAAAAAAAAACATTCAGTTGAAGGAAGTGCTCCATGCAAGTTCTATGTGTTCTGCATGAGAACTTACATATTTCAAATTAAAAAGAAACCA